>NC_056734.1:463145664-463423164 GCF_019279795.1 Protopterus annectens | reverse complement strand
TGCCAGAGACAGTATATTTAGAATTGCGAGTTTATCAGGATACAGAGTTGGTGAGTTGTCCCTCTGGAGAAATGTATCTTCTTCAATTATTGCTATGTTTACATTATATATTTTTTTCTAGTTCAGGAAAATCAATTCTGTTGTTCAGGCACTCTGTTTTCCATGACCAATTAGTGTCCAGTATGGCCACCCCTGCTCCTCAAAAGTCTGTACAGTAAAATCAGTTTGTCTGAGCAACAGTAAACATGTCTTCCACCTAATACCTGAAACAGTTCTCTCAATTCCCCCATCAGTTTCCAACCTGGTATTAATGTCTGTAGTATTTAAAACCCTACTTCATTCACCCAGCCAACCAACTATTCATCCATCCATCTCATCTGTTCATCAATACACCAGTTCATTTTCAATTACTACTTTATTTAGTGGTGCAGGGCACAGGATACTATTGGAGCAAGGAACAGGCATAAAGCAAGATAGTCCAAATTAAAATTATTAAAATTAAGTACAGATTATCAAATATGCAGAAATTAAATGCAAACAAAAAGGGGTTACAATGAAAGAAAAACATGACTAAATAAAGTTTTAGATTTGCACGTGTTATAATATCAAAAACAGATATCAGGACATATGATCAGATAATCTGCATGTTTACTTTCATAGCTTAACATCTACTCTTTAAAACCCACCCACAACAACTTTTCACAGCTCAGCAGAAGACCAAAATCATGAATGACAGTCATATTTATTTTACTGAAAGAATATTGAAGGCTAATGATATTGTAAAACCAATTAAAAATGACAAACATATACACAAACCAAAAAAGATAAAAAAGAATGTTGTTGGAGATTCAAGAAGCCTGTGACTCCCAAGGAGACTTAGTCCCGACACCCCCCCCCCCATTCCCTTCTTCCTAATTATTTTAAAGTGAAAGCTATGCAACTTTAAAGAAATTATAGCAGCTGTGTTTTTAATAAATCTCACTAGTTGCTCCTTCACCAAAGCTGTCTAAACTTTAACTAAGCATCTGCACTCCACAGCACAAAAACAGAACTGGTGCTTTCATATTTCAAAATTAGTATATTTCATTTTACAGAAAGGAAGAGTCACAGTCCTTGGCAACTTGACTAGACAAAAACACAAAGCATATATCAATGCTAGTAGGATGGTAAAAAGGCACTCACTGAAAGAGTTTTCCAGAAAAAAATTCACTGAAGTAGAATTCCGCAGGTCCCATGTCAGCAAACATCAATCAACCCTTTAAAATATGCAAAAACTATACTAGCTGTTTTTATGCAGCACTAAATTATTTTGATTTATTTTACTGAACCTTTGAAGAACAGAGCTTTGAATACTAGTTAACTTCTTTTTGTACAGTAGTTATACATTTACTTTTTCCAGTATTATAACATTAAGCAGAATGTTTTTTTTGCATT
Source organism: Protopterus annectens (assembly GCF_019279795.1). Lineage (NCBI taxonomy): Eukaryota > Metazoa > Chordata > Ceratodontiformes > Protopteridae > Protopterus > Protopterus annectens. The sequence continues at coordinate 463,421,730 of NC_056734.1, read as the reverse complement.
TAACAATGTCGTTAGGTAGAACTTTTGAAGTAGCTATCCTAGTGTCTGTATCACAAAACATGAAGTAAGCATGTGCAAATCCATCTTAAACGTGGGCTCCTTTCTGAAACGTTGGCACTCAAAATGCCAAGTGCTGAAAAAAACATGGAAAACCCAGAGAGGAGCGAATCTCAAAAATCCTGCTTCTCCTTAAAACTTCTTTTTGCACCCCATCCACATCCTGCCAAACTTATCTGTACTAACTCTGAGATTGCCATATCTTGCAGAAAAGGGAAAAACTCGAAGAAATGGCATTTCAGACTTAGTATATGTAAGTCCGATCTTTCAGCCATTCAGTCTTCACATTTATGAACAGTTTTAGTTGGTCCTGACAATTCAAATGGTTACCCAGAAGGGAATTATTACAGTCACTGTTCAAAATGACATGATTATTATCTGGCGACTTTCAAATGTCATAATGAAAATCTGAACTGAGCCTATTTAAGAAATAATAGTCATTTGCCCAGAGACACATAAAAAAGAGTAGAAAAAAATCAGAGCTTTGTTAGCAAGCATCAAGTTTCCAGAAAGTTAGAACGATTTTCATTAATGGAGTTCCCTTACTCTGCAGGCTTGCATATGGTAAGTATGATACTGACAGAACACATTGGTGGGTTTAAATTTGCAAGACAAGAATTATTTGGGACAGGTGATGATCACGTTTCTTGCTTATAAAAAATATTTGTCTATTTGGACTGTGATTCCAAGCTATTTAGTAATCCCCAGTGTTGATACAGGGAGTTGGACATTCCAATATCTATGTAACGAAGTATAAATGGGAGTGGCAGACTACAGACTGCAGTGGGTGAGAGCTGGACTTTCACTGGGGCATTAGGCACAACCATTAGTATTGTAATGAGGACAATGACAGCAGTAGTGGGTGTGGGTATGGTGAACTGCTGGATGGGGGCCGAGAGTTTTTTTTTTTCTTTTTTGTGAATGAACATGTACACTGGTATTGTAGGAATGATTACCACCCCACACCCCGTACTATATGGAGTAAGAAGGATACTGGGATTTGTTGGTGAACTGCAGTAGGTGGACAATGAGGATTTTGTTTCTCTTATTATTTTAAAATAAAAGCCTCTTTTTCCAGACAACAGTTCTCTCCCATCACATAACACCCTCAATACCACAGAATATGTTTAATGGCAGTGTACCTTTCTGCTGTGTCTTGAGAGCAAACCTAATTAATTTTGATGTTTTAAATATAATTCAGTTGTCACACATAGAATACTTAGACTTTGTACTGCCTAGAACTCCATATTCTGATGACTTCTCTTTTTAATTTACTTAAGTGATGGCTAATAAGTATGTAAATAGAACTTTCACTCAAATAATGCAAACAGGAGGTTTATAGCTGCATATGAATGTTGACATAATAGCTGACTGAATTTCTTTTGACTTCTGTTTCCTCTTCTTTACCTTCTTCCTTCCTTTTCAGGGCATTTCCTTAAACAAAAATACTTTATTGAAAATGTGCAAAAAAAAAATGTCAGTAGCCGTGTAATATATAAATGCATGCGTATGGATATATATGTGCATCATCATTGTCAACTACAACTACAATTAACCTTCACACAATTGAACTTATCCCAGTGACTACTCACTTCACTGAACACTCAGTCAGTCATGCCATTGCTGATCACAAACACACACCCTTCTGTGCCCTGTGATCATAACTCCCCAATTTAACATACCAATGTCTATTCCAATTACTGATTGCGAAAAAAACAGGGTCATGGAAATTACAAAACAAGTACATTGAGAGGCCATATACACCTTGCTAATATCCACTTTCATGATGTACCTCCAGTTTTTACAAGAGCAAAGTTGGTCAGGCCAGAGATGAATTTGTGGATGCCCAGCCAATCATCAAGGGTTGTCCTAAAGCATAGAAGGGTCACGCTTTTTAACATGCAAGGGCAATTTGTTCCAGAGTTGGTATAAATATTGGATAAAAAAATCTGTCTTTCACTTGTGTGGTTTATTTTTGTGAAGATTCATATCCATATTTCAAGTGTTGGTGGGGCTATTTGACTTGTGTAGATGCAAGAGATCAGGGAGTTGAGTCCTTAATGGCATAGAATGTGAGACATAGACCTCCATACAATATTCTATTAGACACCATGAAGACAGTAGGGCTTCAAACCTGTCTGAGTAACCATGGGTGTTTAGGTAGTAACCGTTCTAATCTGGAAATGCTAGGAAATTTCTAGCTGTGTGATGTGTCCTGACAGGTATATATCAAAGGGGGTATTTTGTTTATAATTGGTTTAATTAGAGCAAGAGTCAGAAGGATGATAACTTATTTTGATATGGATAAAATACCTTTGGTAAAGTGTTGTGAAATAGCATTGCTTTAGCAGTTGCTAACTTAAATAGAATAAAAACAAAATGTGCATCCAGCGCATTAACACTACGTATGTGAAAAACATATCTTCATCCCCCTTACTCCCTTATTTATATGTACTAACTCCACCGTCACATAGCCATGAATACAGCCTCTGATTTGCACTGTCAACTATGATGCCTGTCAGCTGACTGCAAATTTGACCATAGTTAACCAGCTGAACGGTCGCCATATGTATCTAATGTACATATTAACATGTATATATAATGTATATCGCTCACTAGTTTTACACACCACAATGTTGACAACAAGAATGTCAACAGCAAAAGGTCAACATGGGAAATGCTGACACTAAACTATGCATGCACAAGTAAAATGCTCACTGCATGCAACTAACACAAAACAAAATGACAAGTCACCATGCACCTCCCATGTGGGGACTTCACCACCCACAACCCTTGCTAATTTTGTATACTAACTCCAAGATGTTGCACATTCCCCCAGGGAAAAGGAATATCCCCTCACCTGGGGATTGTCAGTTTCACACAACTAAGGCCAAAAAATGGGCAAGCTTTCAAAAATTCATTAGTAACTAAAGGAAGAATACAAAGTGCAGGACACCATGGAATGTCCTAAAAACAATCACAAACCATGAGTAAAATTATTCATAAATCCAACTTTTAAAGAAAATGTTAAGCGCTTTCATCCTTAACCACGGGACATCATGATTTTGATGACATACAGATTAAAACTTTATGCTTACTGTTAAATATTGTTTTAGGAAATCACTTTTTTATGTTCCAAAAAAATATTCCACCAACTCAAAGGTTTAGGTATAGATGCTAGATTGGCTCCAGTTTTTGCTAACCTAGTCAGAAGTTGGTGGGAAAATATATTTTTGATTATGCATTGTTTGTTTAGTTACGTACATTTTTATAAATGATGCAGCCATGATCTGCTTCTTCTTTTGTAACAATAGCTTGGACAATCTTAATTTTTTTGGAAGACATAAAAGCATTGATTTTTGACTTTCACTTTGGGAGAAATCAACACTACTGTTCATTTTTTGCACCTTTTGATTATGGTGGACATTCAAAAAAAAGTGTTTTCTAGTGATATTTATAGGAAGGACACTTTTTTAATTACTACTTGTATTTCCCTAGTCAACATTGTATCTTACTGTGGAGCTTTTCTCCCTGGGTCTCCGCTGAAAATGAGCTACTAAGCTCAGTCGGACTAACCCGGTCAACAAATGTAAAATAAAATAAACATCCAGCTTTCATGAAGTGGAATGTTGTCAGAGGCCAGATTTTCAGTCTTAGTAGCATGATTAGTGATGATGTGAATTTCCATAAGCAAGTTGTTATTTTGAAACAAATGTTTTTATACAGAAGTTATTTCCTTGACAAGTTGTCAAAAATTATTGAGGAAGTCCTTTTTTAACATATGGAAAAAAGTTTCAAACAATCTTGGTCAGTGGTTACATTTTCAAACATGATAGTATGAACAATAACAAAAAAAAAAAAATTCAGTCCCTATTTCAGTTGATTTGGATGTTATTCACAAAATGTTAAAAGATAATTGGAAAATAATTACTGATAACATTGATCTGTCCAGTAGAATTAGAGTGATACCAACTTGTGTTTGCAAAAGATCTTGTAACTTAAAATGTTTACTAGAAATATGCTCAGTGCCCAGTTCCTATATTCATGGACTCTTTGGTACATATCCTTTCTTTTCTTGTAAACAATGTAAATTTGGGTGGCTTGAATGTTTATTTAAGTCATCTTAATAGACTAACATTGGGAAAAAAATTGGTTCAGTTGTAAATCCGAGAAGTGGTGTATTTGGCCTTTTGGAATTCCTGTGAGAGCTTATGTGTGGGAAAGACCAGTAGAATGCTCTTGTAGTAAATTTACAAACATATTTTGGCCATCAAAAATAGGGAACTTAAAAATGCCTTCGCTAGGCGCTCATTGTTGTAAATCAAAGTTTCAGTTTTTGTGCTTGATCAACTTCATGAGAATCCTTACAATGATGATTTGAACAGTTTGTTGGAATGTAAGAAAATCAGATGACAACTGGATCTTAGTGCTAACAACTCATCTGGTCTTAATGGTGTTATTAATATCAAATATTTTTAGAAACGCTTAGTATTTAGAGTATAGTTAAGTAGTTTTTAAAACACGTATACACATACACGTATACATGTAGATATTATTTGCCCCATGAGTATTCTAGTACTAATTTATAACATTTAATTTTATTTTCAGATTGGTTAGCTTAGTCATGTGATTTGTTAGAGTATATAATGTTGGGTCATGAGGTTATGTATGTTCTGATAAAGGTCTTGCTTCAATTAAAACAACAAAAGCACTTAACTGTCTTACTTATTATACAAGTGGTCATTTCTAGCTTCATAATGACATTTATTTTTCTGTTATCATTACACAAGTTAGTCAGACACATTTCCCATCCATAATCACACATAAACAATGCTAAAACTATACCCTTACCAAGCCACTATTCTAACCCTAAATAGCAATTACTCGCACATACACTCTCACCCTTAATACATATACATATACCACTTTTGTTAATTGAGCATTTGAAATCACACACACACACACACACACACACACACACACACACACACACACACACACACACACACAGAAATACATTTAGTACAGCGCACATTTGAAAATAGACTACGTAATTCTACAACTATCTATCTATCTCTCTCTCTCTTGCTATACACACACACACACACACACACACACACACACACACACACACATATATATATATATATATATATATATATATATATATACATCCAGATATACCCAGATGTATCCATTTGTATATAGATAGATATATAGCTAGACAGATAGATAGATAGATAGATAGATAGATAGATAGATAGATAGATAGATAGATAGATAGATAGATATAGATGCATACCTTCGATTGTGGAATGACAGCTGTAAACTCACAGCTGTATATTGATAACAATCTGTAACTCCTCCTTGTCCAGCTTATTATTAACAACACCTTTGTCATGTCATGGCTAACTATATGTCCACCTCTATGTTGGGTCTATGTTAAATATTTGAACTTCCAAAATGTCGAATACCATATGCTCTAGACTATATGGTCGATATTTGGAAGTTTGAATATTTAATAAAAAAAAGATAAACAAGCTTTTACAGTGCGAGAAGGGGGCAAGCCCCCCTGCAACCCCCACACACCCCCTACTTAAATATATCAACTCCAAGACTGCACTTCAGTGCAGAAAAGGGAAATTCTCCCATTCTTCACCATACGATGCCATTAAAAGTCAATCTGCGAACACCTGAAATATCGATCATATGGTCTCGACCATATGACGTTCGACATTTCAAGCATTCATTTAATTGACATAGATCCTCTATGTTGCCTTAGCCCATAACTCCTACTTAACTAGTGTGGAGTTTCTATGCATTAAGCCAAACACCATTCTCTTAGCCCATTAACTGGGAGATGTATATATGTCCTCTAACATGTATGCCCCCAGAAGGTTTCCATAAATTCACCCTAGGTTTAGGACCCATGTCCCTCGTGCATAAGAGCAACATTAAATGTTGTAGTCATCTCTGGGTTATTCGTACTTAAACTATAAGGGCTGAAAACATCATGGGGATGTATGGCTAAGCTTCTAAAGATCCTTATGAATCAATAGCCTAGTAAGTACATATGTATCAGTAAGAGAAAAATGTCACATTATTTATATCAAATGAAGGTAAGTGGTAGTGGGTTGGAATAACAAAATTTTTGCATGTGTGCATGTGGGTGTTCTTTGCTTAGGTCAGGTTTAGGGCTAGGGAAGAGGATAACTTTAGTGATGCATCTGTGCACGCACGTGTGTGTTGGTGTGTGTGTGTGTGTGTGTGTGTGTGTGTGTGTGTGTGTGTGTGTGTGTGTGTGTGTGTGTATGAATGTGTGCATCTCTATGTGTGTATGTATGTGTGTACGTGCATCTGTGTGTGTGTGTGTGTGTGTGTGTGTGTGTGTGTGTGTGTGTGTGTGTGCGTATGTATGTATGCATGTGCACAGATGCGTTTTCGTGCATGTGTGTACGAGTGCTAGTGGCCTACCTTATTCATATGTGCTAAACTACTGCTTATAGTGCATTTTCTATACTTTCAAGTGTCATTTACCTCTTTATTTTGTATAACTGTAAATATCTGGTGCAGTGCGAATAACAGAAGACCAGGAACCAAATGGAAAAAGCACCAAACAAGCTTGCATATGAACTCCATTTATTGCAGTAAAACCATACCAAGATCATGTGCTTTTGTCTTTCACATAGAAGACTTCATTACAATAAAGCACACTGATTCAAGAACTATTTTTACACCAGTGCATGTTACATAATAGATAAAATTGAGCCAATGGTATTGTCAAAAAAAGTCACATGTAAAATGGTCACACGAGCAATATTAAATACACAGGATGTTAATATTCAAGCCAGCTTAGCTTTTTACAAATAAAACACTATTATATATTAAATACCTTCAGCATATGTTTAAAAATGCAGGCACAGTAATGCATGTAAAAATGTTAAAATACTTAAATGTTCATAGATTTTAAAACCTTTAAAATTAGAACAAGTGAGGGAATGCCTATATAGTGCACTTGTATCCTTCTTGTTTTTAACATCATATACGTGTTCATAGATTCTGCTTTTCAATGCCCTCTCCATTTTCCCAACATAGAATCCATTGCATGTATCACATAGAGCAAGGTACACCACTATGGTAGTAAAACAACTTCCTCTCCCTTGAATATAACCTTAGATGCCATCCTATTAGCTAGGTGGGTTTGAGGTGCTTTGAAAATATTAGTACATTGGGAGCACCTCCCACAAGGTGTTGTACCACAACCACCTTCTATCGGTAAACTGAACTTGTTTTCCATAAGATGTTTAATATTCATGCCCACCTTGCTGATAAAAACTGGTTTGTCTCCCACTGCAGTTAACAGATCAATATTTACCCTAAATATACTACAGTTCTTTTTTAATATGTTTTTCACTTCATATGATATAATAGGACTGTATTGCACTATACATGCATGCTCATAAATCTTCATTTCACCAGGATATGTGGGGGCTATATTAGTTAATGAGTAGTTTCTTAACAGGGGCTTATCTTTTTTTCCCCATCCTGTATAAGCCTCCTCAATAATTTGTTCCACCATCTGTTTAGGGTATCACCTTTCTAAAATCAGATCCCTTAATGTGAAAAATTCCTGCCTCACATCACTCAATTCTGAAGTCATGCATGCAGTTCTTATGCCTGTCCTTTGACTAAGCTCTTTTTCTGTGAAAGTGGATGGTTGCTCGTATAATGAAGGTTAATATTACAAAAAGTACTCTTACGAAATATATTAGATTTGAAACCTGTAGGTGTATGGGAAATTGCCGTGTCCAAGTAATGTATACCTCTAGTGTTGTAATTATAAGTAAATTCCAAAAATGAGGTAGTTTTCTCCAGGAAGATTTTGCAACCACCTGGAGAAAACTACCTCATTTTTGGAATTTACTTATATTTACGACACTAGAGGTATACATTACTTGGACACAGCAACTTCTCCTACACCTACAGGTTTCAAATCTAATATATTTCGTAAGAGTACGTTTTGTAATTCTTACCTTCCTTATATGAGCAACCATCCACTTTCACAGAAAAAGAGCTTAGTTAAAGGACAGGCTATAAGAATTGCATGCATGATTTCAGAATTGAGTGATGTCAGGCAGGAATTTTTCACATTAAGGAATCTGTTTTTAGAAAGGGGATACCCCAAACAGATGGTGGAACAAATTATTGAGGAAGTTTACACAGGATGGGGAAAACATATAATCCCTTGTTAAGAAACCACCCATTAACTAATATAGCCCCCACACATCCAGGTGAAACGAAGATTTATGAGCATGCATGTATAGTGCAATACAGTCCTAGTATATCATATGAAGTTAAAAAACTTATTAAAAAAGAACTGGAGTATATTTAGGGTAAATAATGGTGTCTTAAGTGCAGTGGGAGATAAACCAGTTTTTATCAGCAAGGTAGGCATGAATATTAAACATGTTATGGAAAGCAAGTTGAATTTACCGATAGAAGGTGGTTGTGGTACAACACCTTGTGGGAGGTGCTCCCAATGTACTAATATTTTCAAAGCACCTTAAACCCACCTAGCTAATAAGATGGCATCTAAGGTTATATTCAAGAAAGGAAGTTGTTTTACCACCAGGGTGGTGTGCCTTGCTCTATGTGATATGTGCAACGGATTCAATGTTGGGAAAATGGAGGGGGTGTTAAATAGCAGAATCTATGAGCATGTATATGATGTTAAAAACAAGAAGGATACAAGTGCATTATACAGGCATTCCCTCACTTGTTCTAATTTTAAAGGTTTTAAATTCGGTATTTTGGATACTGTGGGCATAAATTTGAGTGGGGGGGGGGTGACTGGAAGAATTTATTAAGTAAAAAAGAGTTGGTTTGGCAACTCAGACGAGCAGCTAATTTTCCACCAGGTATAAATGATTCCTTGACAATACTTCCAGCCATAAAGAAAAATCTATGAAACTTTAAGTATTTTAACATTTTTACATGCATTACTGTGCTTATATTTTTAAACAAATGCTGAAGGTATTTAATATATAACAGTGTTTTATTTGTAAAAAGCTATGTTGGCTTGAATATTGACATCCTGTTTATTTAATATTGCTCATGTGACCATTTTACATGTGACTTTTTTTGACAATACCATTGGCTCAATTTTATCTATTATGTAACATGTAAGAATACAAGAATGAGCCCAACAGCGTATAAGTCCACCGTCTACTCCAAAAAATACACTGCCATGGCTTTGATTCCTTCACAAAGTTCTTTATTTGAATAATTCTACACATATTGAAAGATTGAGCGGTTTCTTCCTTTTGCCCAGGGATTTCATCAGAATCTGTGTCTAATACCATTACCCCCCTTTATATACTCTATAACAATGATGACATCACTAATTAACCACTAAAAAAATTGTGCTTAAAGTGCATTTAAAGTGCACCATACCTCGATTTAAAACCTTCTATTATAAAAAACTTAAAACATTCTAATAAAATACATAACAATTCCCTAAAAAGCATCTTTTATTCACATAATATCTTCCATTCCTTTTTCAACCCTTTAAACTACTTCCAGTTAAAATTTTATTTCTTAAACTCCATTTTTTACACAACATAGGCTTGATAGATATTATTTCACTTAACCCTGGGGTTTGGCTTGCTTGTAGCTTAATTTGCCATCTTGTTTCTCTTTCTTCTATATGGCTTCTATAATCCCCACCCCTAGGGTTTTGTGACACTTTTTCTAAAATGCCAAAACTAAACTCTTTAAAATTCAGGCAGATTGTGGAGTGCCTATATAGGGCATTATTAACATTCTTAGTAGATATTTGGTATGTGTGTTCATATATCCTGTCCCTCAATCGCCTTTCAGTTTTACCTACATAAAAACTGGGACAGGATTTACACATAGCCAAATATACTACTCCTGTAGTCTGACAGTTTCCCTTTTCAAATCTAACTGTAGTTCTTAATGAGTTGTTAATGGTAATGTTCTCTTTTGTATAAATGTACCTACATTGAGAACAGTTTCCACATTTTGTAGTGCCATACACACCCTTATTTTTTGTGACCATTTCAAAAGTCTTTTTTAAATTAGGACCTATTTTATACAAAAAAGTTGGTTTTGAACCCCCTATAGCCCATAGCTTCGGATTATTTCTAAGAATAGCCCAATTTTTGTTAACAATTTTTTTCTACCTTGAATGCTTTACTCCCATATGGAATAACCATAGCCTTCTCATATCTATTATTTTCTTCTTCTGTTTTATTTTTATTTTTACTTTCTTCTATAGCACTGAAATTCCCTAATAGGGGTTTATATTTCCCCCCCATTCACTTCTTACATATCCAACATATTCATCTATAAGTGTTGTTGGGTACCCTCTCTCTTGAAATAATTTTGCTGCTGTCAATAATTCTTTCTCTATGTCCTCTTCCTTGGAAGTCATTCTTGCTATTCTTATTAATTGTCCTTTAATAATACCATTTCTTTGTCTTATTGGATGGTCACTTGAATATTGTAGGTAGGAATTACTAAAGGATGGTTTCCTATATACCTTAGTTTATAAGTATTATTATCTTTCTCAATGTGTGTATCTAAGTAATTTATCTCATCCTCGTTATATTCATATGTAAATTTCAAATATCCTGTACTTTCATTTAGATATTGAACCAATTCTTTAATTCTATTTTCTGAACATTTCCACAAAATAAAAATATTGTCCAGGAACCTAACATATAGATTCATATACTGGAAAAAGTTACTTTGAAAAACTTTACTTTGCTCCCACTCTAACAGCACAAGGTTAGCAAAATTTGGAGCACACAAGGCCCCCATAGCTACCCCCTTGTGTTGCCTGTAATATTCTCCATCAAAAATTATGTAGTTGTTGTCCAAGACTATTTCCATGAATTCCAAAATAAGCTCTTTTTTGTCTTGTCCTAAAGTGGTGTTCCTGTCTAGACTCTCTAGGAACCAATCTATACCTTCTTTTTTTTGGGATAAATGTAAACAAATCGACTACATCTGTAGTTAAGAAAATAATTTCTTGATCCCAAAGCTCATTCCTTATCCTTCCTAGAAAGTCCCATGAGTCTTTGAGAATATACTCTGCATTTATTACCTGCTGTTTCAACCATCTGTCTATTATGACACCAAAGGGATATGTTTTCGACCCACGTCCATTTACAATGGGACTGAAAGTTAAATTTTCCAACCCTTTGTGTGTCTTTGGTATACCTAATATAGTGGTCACTTTTGGATGCCTTACTTTTAAATAATTGTGTAATTCTTCTGTTATTTTTTGTTCTATCAAATATTCTTCTAAATAAAAATCTATTCTTCTGTGGCTGATATTTATCTCATTCACTGAAGATGGTTGGTATGTATTTGAATCATTGAGCATCTCAAATATTTTTTGGGAGTATTCTAAAGCATCATAAAAAACATTCCTCTCCCTTTATATGGCCGCATCACCCTAATAATCTTGTCCTCTTTTATTGATTTTAACACTTCATTTTCTTTCTGACTCAATTTTTTGTTCATAGGTACATGTTGTTCTTTACTTTTCATCCTGTAAATGTCTTCCATTATAGCTTTTTCCAATATATTCAATGTTGGGTCTAATGGTGGGTTATATACACTTTTGTTCCTAGGTTCTATACTGCTGAATCTCCTTTCAATTCTTTTTTGATCTTGAAACAAATAGGCTAAATTTAATTTTCTCAAAAACATTTTTAGCTCAATAATTGTTTCAGTATAATCAAATCTCTTTGCAGGTACAAATTTTAAACATTTCATACACAGATGAAAATGTTCTTTACTTAATTCTATCCCTGCATAATTATATATATGATATCCTTGCATTGTGTATGTTATTCCATCCTGAACAATATTATCTACCATCTCTGCTTTTGTTCCTGTTCCTTTTGTTCCATCCACTTTCCCAATACTCTCTTTCTTCTTCCAATCCCACATCCCATTCTTGTTGATATTGAAAAGATTGACGTTCATAATTTTCTCTATTATAATGTTCATTGTTGTGGTGGTGCTGCGGTAGTGTTGTCGCCTCACAGTAGACACTGTGCGGTTCGATTCTCAGCTAGAGCGTCTTCTGCGTAGAGGCATGCGTGAATGGGCGTACCTTCGTTGAAGGTTGTGTGTCAGGCCTGGCAAGCCGGTATGTAAGAATCAACTGCCAATCATTAACAGACCAGAGTTTCGCTGTGGTGACCCCTAACTGGGAAAAGCCGAAAGACACAAACATAATGTTCATTGTTGTAGGTTTTTCCTTTTAACCCATAGGTTTGTTTCCCTTTATGGCTGTTTCTATTCTTACTCATTAAGTCTCTATTTCCATTTCCTTTTTTGTCTTTCTTTAATACATATGCCCTAATTTCCTTGTACTCATTTAAGTCTCTTTGCATTTTCTTACATTTTGTTTCAAATAATTTATTACATCTAAAATCAATATTGCCCATTTTCCTATAATATAAACCTTCATATTCTAAAAATAAAAGATCATTCTTAATTATTCTATCTAATGTTTCTGCTTCCCCTATGAGCATACTCAACTTTTTGTCATTATTTTTATGATCTTTTCCATCATTTCAATTCCACATCTATTAAACATCTCTACAAATTCAGCAATTAAGTTGTCATCATATTCTAAACCAAAGGGGAACTTGTACACCCTTAGTCCCCTAGGTACAACTTTTTTCATGACACATTCTGATAAATATCCATTTTCTAATTGCAATTTCTTAATTAAAAACATTTTTGTCTCAAAACTAAAAATCATGTCTTTAACACAACCTTCAGGTTTATCAGTTTTACCATAGGTTTAATTTTGTGCTTTATCTAAAACAACCTTGTCTGAAAAAACATACTGTTTTGTTAATAAATTATCAAATCCCTTTTCATGTCCAAAGTCATTATTTTGTGGAACAGTTTTTTCAGAGTTACTCATGTTTTTGAGATGTGTGAATGTGTCCATTGTTATTCCACACACTTCACTCCTTTCTGTATGCCTGACTAGTTCCACAAAACGGATTCTCATCATATCTCCCCTTAGGGAGAATTTCTTTTGGTCTCGCCCCCGTTCTCCTGGCTTCAAGTACCTTTTCATTGCAAATCATTGAGCCTTCTTGCTGTTGTAGGCTCCTAATAAAGCTCCCATTTTCGTTTCCTTTGGCATTCACCTCACCTTCGCCATTCTCTCCTTCCAGCTGTTTGTCTCTCGTCTCCCTTTGAATGACGTTACTAAGTGGCGACGAATGACACTTTCTTTTCAAATGAACGCTTTTACTTTGTTCTCCTGGTTGAGTAAGAAGCTCTATCAACCTAGCAAGCTCCCCTTTCACAATTGCCAACTCAGATTGAACTTGGTTTAATTCCTCTCTTGTAATGGGGAAAAAATTGTCGGTATGTCGTCCAGGGAATCCATACCACACAGAGGGCTCTTCAAATCAACTAAGAATACAAGAATGAGCCCAACAGTGTATAAGTCCACAGTCTACTCCAAAAAATACACTTCAGAGGCTTGGATTCCCTCACAAAGTTCTTTATTTGAATAATTCCACACACATTGAAAGATTGAGCGCTTTCTTCCCTTTGCCTAGGGATTTCATCAGAATCTGTGTCTAATGCTATTATCCCCCTTTATATACTCTATAACAATGATGACATCACTAATTAACCACTAAAAAAATTGTGTTTAAAGTGCATTTGAAGTGCACCATACTTCGATTTAAAACCTTCTATTATAAAAAACTTAAAACATTCTAATAAAATACATAACAATTCCCTAAAAAGCATCTTTTATTCACATAATATCTTCCATTCCCTTTTCCACCCTTTAAACTACTTCCAGTTAAAATCTTATTTCTTAAACTCCATTTTTTACACAACATAGGCTTGATAGATGTTATTTCATTTAACCCTGGGGTTTGGCTTTCTTGTAGCTTAATTTGCCATCTTGTTTCTCTTTCTTCTATATGGCTTCTATAATCCCCACCCCTAGGGTTTTGTGACACTTTTTCTAAAATGCCAAAACTAAACTCTTTAAAATTCAGGCAGATTGTGGAGTGCCTATATAGGGCATTATTAACATTCTTAGTAGATATTTGGTATGTGTGTTCATATATCCTGTCCCTCAATTGTCTTTCAGTTTTACCTATATAAAACCTGGGACAGGATTTACACATAGCCAAATATACTACTCCTGTAGTCTGACAGTTTCTCTTTTCAAATCTAACTGTAGTTCTTAATGAGTTGTTAATTGTAATGTTCTTTTTTGTACAAATGTACCTACGTTGAGAACAAAAGGAACAGGAACAAAAGGCAGAGATGGTAGATAATATTGTTCAGGATGGAATAACATACACAATGCAAGGATATCATATATATAATTATGCAGGGATAGAATTAAGTAAATAACATTTTCATCTGTGTATGAAAGGTTTAAAATGTGTACCTGCAAAGAGATTTGATTATACTGAAACAATTATTGAGCTAAAATGTTTTTGAGAAAATTAAATTTAGCCTATTTGTTTCAAGATCAAAAAAGAATTGAAAGGAGATTCAGCAGTATAGAACCTAGGAACAAAAGTGTATATAACCCACCATTAGACCCAACATTGAATATATTGGAAAAAGCTATAATGGAAGACATTTACAGGATGAAAAGTAAAGAACAACATGTACATATGAACAAAAATTTGAGTCAGAAAGAAAATGAAGTGTTAAAAATCAATAAAAGAGGACAAGACTATTAGGGTGATGTGGCCATATAAAGGGGAGGAATGTTTTTTTATGATGCTTTAGAATACTCCCAAAAATATTTGAGATGCTCAATGATTCAAATACATACCAACCATCTTCAGTGAATGAGATAAATATCAGCCACAGAAGAATAGATTTTTATTTAGAAGAATATTTGATAGAACAAAAAATAACAGAAGAATTACACAATTATTTAAAAGTAAGGCATCCAAAAGTGGCCACTATATTTGGTATACCAAAGACACACAAAGGGTTTGAAAATTTAACTTTCAGTCCCATTGTGGATGGACGTGGGTCGAAAACATATCCCTTTGGTGTCGTAATAGACAGATGGTTGAAACAGCAGGTAATAAATGCAGAGAATATTCTGAAAGACTCATGGGACTTTCTAGGAAGGATAAGGAAAGAGCTTTGGGATCAAGAAATTATTTTCTTAACTATAGATGTAGTCAATTTGTTAACATCTATCCCAAAAAAAGAAAGTTTAGATTGGTTCCTAGAGAGTCTAGACAGGAACACCACTTTAGGACAAGACAAAAAAGAGCTTATTTTGGAATTCATGGAAATAGTCTTGGACCACAACTACATCATTTTTAATGGATAATATTACAGGCAACACAAGGGGGTAGCTATGGGGACCTCGTGTGCTCCAATTTTTGCTAACCTTGTGCTGTTAGAGTGGGAGCAAAGTAAAGTTTTCCAAAGTAACTTTTTCCAGTATATGAATCTATATGTTAGGTTCCTGGACGATATTTTTATTTTGTGGAAAGGTTCAGAAAATAGAATTAAAGAATTGGTTCAATATCTAAATGAAAGTACAGGATTTTTGAAATTTACATGTGAATATAACAAGGATGAGATAAATTACTTAGATACCCACATTGAGAAAGATAATAATATTTATAAATCTAAGATATATAGGAAACCATCCTTTAGTAATTCCTACCTACAATATTCAAGTGACCATCCAGTAAGACAAAGAAATAGTATTATTAAAGGACAATTAATAAGAAAAGCAAGAATGACTTCCAAGGAAGAGGACATAGAGGAAGAATTATTGACAGTAGCAAAATTATTTCAAGAGAGAGGGTACCCAACAAAACTTATAGATGAATATGTTGGATATGTAAGAAGTGAATGGGGGAAAAATATAAACTCCTATTAGGGAATTTCAGTGCTATAGAAGAAAGTAAAAATAAAAATAAAACAGAAGAAGAAAATAATAGATATGAGAAGGCTATGGTTATTCCATATGGGAGTAAAGCATTCAAGGTAGAAAAAATTGTTAGCAAAACTTGGGCTATTCTTAGAAATAATCCGAAGCTATGGGCTATAGGGGGTTCAACACCAACTTTTGTGTACAAAATAGGCCCTAATTTAGAAATGACTTTTGAAATGGTCACAAAAAATAAGGGTGTGTATGGCACTACAAAATGTGGAAACTGTTCTCAATGTAGGTACATTTATACAAAAGAGAACATTACCATTAACAAATCATTAAGAACTACAGTTAGATTTGAAAAGGGAAACTGTCAGACTACAGGAGTAGTATATTTGGCTATGTGTAAATCCTGTCCCAGTTTTTATGTAGGTAAAACTGAAAGACGATTGAGGGACAGGATATATGAACACACATACCAAATATCTACTAAGAATGTTAATAATGCCCTATATAGGCACTCCACAATCTGACTGAATTTTAAAGAGTTTAGTTTTGGCATTTTAGAAAAAGTGTCACAAAACCCTAGGGGTGGGGATTATAAAAGCCATATAGAAGAAAGAGAAACAAGATGGCAAATTAAGCTACAAGCAAGCCAAACCCCAGGGTTAAATGAAATAATATCTATCAAGCCTATGTTGTGTAAAAATTGAGTTTAAGAAATAAAATTTTAACTGGAAGTAGTTTAAAGGGTGGAAAAAGAAATGGAAGATATTATGTGAATAAAAGATGCTTTTTAGGGAATTGTTATGTATTTTATTAGAATGTTTTAAGTTTTTTATAATAGAAGGTTTTAAATTGAAGTATGGTGCACTTTAAATGCACTTTAAGCACAATTTTTTAGTGGTTAATTAGTGATGTCATCATTGTTATAGATGGACGTGGGTCAAAAACATATCCCTTTGGTGTCGTAATAGACAGATGGTTGAAACAGCAGGTAATAAATGCAGAGTATATTCTCAAAGACTCATGGGACTTTCTAGGAAGGATAAGGAATGAGCTTTGGGATCAAGAAATTATTTTCTTAACTACAGATGTAGTCGATTTGTTTACATCTATCCCAAAAAAAGAAGGTATAGATTGGTTCCTAGAGAGTCTAGACAGGAACACAACTTTAGGACAAGACAAAAAAGAGCTTATTTTGGAATTCATGGAAATATTCTTGGACAACAACTACATAATTTTTGATGGAGAATATTACAGGCAACACAAGGGGGTAGCTATGGGGGCCTTGTGTGCTCCAATTTTTGCTAACCTTGTGCTGTTAGAGTGGGAGCAAAGTAAAGTTTTCCAAAGTAACAGTATATGAATCTATATGTTAGGTTCCTGGACGATATTTTTATTTTGTGGAAAGGTTCAGAAAATAGAATTAAAGAATTGGTTCAATATCTAAATGAAAGTACAGGATTTTTGAAATTTACATGTGAATATAACAAGGATGAAATAAATTACTTAGATACCCACATTGAGAAAGATAATAATATTTATAAATGTAAGATATATAGGAAACCATCCTTTAGTAATTCCTACCTACAATATTCAAGTGACCATCCAGTAAGACAAAGAAATAGTATTATTAAAGGACAATTAATAAGAAAAGCAAGAATGACTTCCAAGGAAGAGGACATAGAGAAAGAATTATTGACAGCAGCAAAATTATTTCAAGAGAGAGGGTACCCAACAACACTTATAGATGAATATGTTGGATATGTAAGAAGTGAATGGGGGGGGGAATATAAACCCCTATTAGGGAATTTCAGTGCTATAGAAGAAAGTAAAAATAAAAATAAAACAGAAGAAGAAAATAATAGATATGAGAAGGCTATGGTTATTCCATATGGGAGTAAAGCATTCGAGGTAGAAAAAATTGTTAACAAAAATTGGGCTATTCTTAGAAATAATACGAAGCTATGGGCTATAGGGGGTTCAAAACCAACTTTTGTTTACAAAATAGGCCCTAATTTAAAAAAGACTTTTGAAATGGTCACAAAAAATAAGGGTAGGTATAGCACTACAAAATGTGGAAACTGTTCTCAATGTAGGTACATTTATACAAAAGAGAACATTACCATTAACAACTCATTAAGAACTACAGTTAGATTTGAAAAGGGAAACTGTCAGACTACAGGAGTAGTATATTTGGCTATGTGTAAATCCTGTCCCAGTTTTTATGTAGGTAAAACTGAAAGGCGATTGAGGGACAGGATATATGAACACACATACCAAATATCTACTAAGAATGTTAATAATGCCCTATATAGGCACTCCACAATCTGCCTGAATTTTAAAGAGTTTAGTTTTGGCATTTTAGAAAAAGTGTCACAAAACCCTAGGGGTGGGGATTATAGAAGCCATGTAGAAGAAAGAGAAACAAGATGGCAAATTAAGCTACAAGCAAGCCAAACCCCAGGGTTAAATGAAATAATATCTATCAAGCCTATGTTGGGTAAAAAATGGAGTTTAAGAAATAAAATTTTAACTGGAAGTAGTTTAAAGGGTGGAAAAAGGAATGGAAGATATGTGAATAAAAGATGCTTTTTAGGGAATTGTTATGTATTTTATTAGAATGTTTTAAGTTTTTTATAATAGAAGGTTTTAATTCGAAGTATGGTGCACTTTAAATGCACTTTAAACACAATTGTTTAGTGGAAAATTAGTGATGTCATCATTGTTATAGAGCATATAAAGGGGGATAATGGTATTAGACACAGATTCTGATGAAGTCCCTGGGCAAAGGGAAGAAAGCACTCAATCTTTCAATGTGTGTGGAATTATTCAAATAAAGAACTTTGTGAGGGAATCCAAGCCGTGGCAGTGTATCTTTTGGAATAGTATGTAACATGTACTGGTGTAAAGATTGTTCTTGAATCAGTGTGCTTTATTCTGATGAAGTCTTCTATGTAAAAGATGAAAGTGCTTAATGTTGGTGTGCTTTTACTGCAATAAACAGAGTTCGTATACATGCTTGTTTGGTGCGTTTTCCATTATGTATAATACTCCCAATGTTTTATTGATGTGTGTACAGTGGTGTTTGTAGAGTCTTTGAATTTTAGTTTTCACACAAAGATCATTCCAAAATATATTTATCGTGATACCTCTTTTTATAGCCAGAGCACACAGAGGTTACAGATGCAGGAAAGTATTCAGAACATTTCAAAATTGCTTGATAATGGTCGGGAATCTTGTTTTTTTCAATCTCTTTTTCTTTTAAGATTAGAAAAGAACATCTTGAATGTAGGGTCATCTTTTTTCTCAAATGTTTAAGGTTTCTAATACCATGACAGGAATGGATTACATTCCAAAGTAAGTGACATGACTAAAGTTCATAACCTTATTTTAGTATCAGATCAAATTAAAGTAGAATAATTGCCACAATGAATAAATTCAGCATAATCAGAATTATGGACAATAGTGTTATTAAAAAAAAGGTGATAAGTAGAGTTCCCAAAATGAAAGACAGTGAAACTACAGCTACAATATGTTATGATAGTGAGCAACTTTGTTATCTGGTTGGTTTGGAAGTCATGTGTGTACAAATGATTTTAAACCAAATGTTATGTCTTTTTTTTTTTCTTTCTTTTTTTTGAAGCCACAGTTTTAACAAACTGGCTTGTCTACAGTACCGTAACATTATAACCAAAACAAAAGAAACTTCCTGTTGTGTGCACTATAATCTGAATTGTATTGGCCCACCTACAGTACCCTTCAGCAATAACCAAAAGTGCATAGGTAACCCCCATGCACTACCTCAGAGTGGATTCTTTTGGTGGTAGAAATCATATGGTTGTTTGTGACATCTGACACCACCTGCAGATTGACTTCCCTTTTCTCCATTTACCTTGACTATATCTAATTATGTTACACTGAACAAATGGATGTGACAAAGTACGTTTTCGGATTAGTGTTTGTTTTTCTTTCAGCATTTTGTGTTAGTGGTCACCATAGCCGAACTCTGGTCTGCTAATGATTGGCAGTAGATTTTTTTTTATGGGTGCCAAGGTGCCAGTTCAACACCCAACCTTCAATGAAGGCACACCCATTCTACGCATGTCTTTCAAACACCACTCGACCACAGGGAGGACATGCAGACTCCACACAGAAGGTGCTCCAGCTGAGAATCGAACAGGAGAACCTCTTGCTGTGAGGCAACAATGCTATTGCTGCACCACCGCAGCTTTTGGGATTAGTGTGCACTTTATATATTTATCAGAGCTTTAATTGCTAGAACAGCTACACAGTCATTGCCTATGGCCTTGTGAATCTGTTCTTATTTAAGACATAAGCAACTTCTTCTCTTCCCACTTCAACAGCTGTGTTAGAGTGATGTTCTAGAAGCAGGGCAGAAGAGCCCCTGAGTAGCCACAAACACTAGTGTATAATCTATGCCTTCCCACACATGTTTTCTGGATGTCTGTCTTTAAGGGGTCATTTGCATATATCCCATGTTACCTCTAATGCAAGAGAATTCAAGGAATAACACATTGGAAAGTCTAGCTTGGCTAGATTTTTCTTTTAGTTTTTGATGATTGGTTTTTCTGTGTGGCCTTGATACTCATTGTTTTGGGGTATCAGTAAGTGGGAATTTGTGTTTTTATCTGCTTCTGACTGTTGTGCTGACACTTACTGCTGTGTAATATTAGCTGTGGGAGTAAGAGCTTCCATGTCTCAAGCTGTTTGCACACTTCATCTGTCATGGAGATGAAAATCCTGCAGGTTGAACTAATCAGTTTAGCCTTGTTAACTATTTTATTTTATTGATTTATTTATTTTGTTTTTTGTTATTTTTATTTTGTTTGCTATACACATATTTTCCTATCAGTAAAAGAGTGCTAAAAATAACTAAATTTAACAGGTGAAGAACCTTTCATGGGAAAGCTTATATGTTGTTGATTTTTATTTAAATAGACTGTGTTTTTATTGGTATCTTTGAGCCAGTGGAGATTTATTCTGATTTTTATAAAATGATTCACTGCCAAGATTTTAAAATAGATAGTTTTATTTAAATAAACAAAGAGATCAGAGTTTATTTATTGTGGACTAATCATACCCTGGGATTCAATAAACTGAGCAGGAAACCGTGTCTGTTTCC
Organism: Protopterus annectens; assembly: GCF_019279795.1. NCBI lineage: Eukaryota > Metazoa > Chordata > Ceratodontiformes > Protopteridae > Protopterus > Protopterus annectens. The sequence continues at coordinate 463,400,575 of NC_056734.1, read as the reverse complement.
TTTTAGCTTTACCAGCAGCATGCCCTGCATATTCATGAAGGCAAGCTACTGCTAAGGCTAAGTGGACACGAACACTATTGAGTGCAGGGGGCATGTTTAAGTAGTGCACGTACGTCTAACATGCCCTCTGTACTCAGAAAGTGCCATACAGCATTTTTTAAATGCATTTCAGTGTCCACAGACACTGAAAGGAAATAGAATAGCAAAAACAGTGTCTGCAGACATGAAATAGCTAGGAGATCCTGAAATAAATGCAGGGCCTATGTGACAGGTACTGTCACACACACCCTGCATTGTCAAAGTGCCAAATGGCACTTTGCAAGTGCTTTCAGTGTCTGTGGACACTGAAAGCAGGAAGTCTGGATAGGAAGCAATGCAGGGGGTGTGTAACAGGTACTGCCACACACCTCCTGCATTGTCAAAGTTCTGCACAGCACTTTACAAGTGCTTTCAGTGTCCACAGACACTGAAAGCAGCTATCCCAATAGGAAGCAATGCCACCCCCTGCATTGCGAAAGAGCCATATGGCTATACCCCTCAAATGTACAGGTTTTCACAGAATGCCCAGATGCCTGCCTCATATACCTCTCAACATCCTTCAGCAAGAAATCTGTACAAAGCCATAAATAATGGGGAGACAAAGGCCCAAAAATAGTGACACTTTTGAAATATTGCTCATACAAACTTGGAAAGTTGATAGAATAACAGGTTTTGCATTAGCACAGATTTTCTGAAGGGTATGATGTATGAAACTCAACCTATCATTATGTTCTAACTTAAACCCTGAGGGATTTGTCAATGATTTGCTAGAAAACTGCAGTCATATGATAAATGGACCAAATATATGAGGCAATAAGCTAGACATTCTGCAAAAATCTGTATAGTTGAGAGGTATGCTGCATCATATTTCTGGTGTATTCCCCCAAACATCTGTCCCTACCTGGCAAATAGCAGAGGATGTGAGTCATTAAATAATAACAAACATTTGATTTTAAGACTTCACATCCATCTGAAAACTCATGCTTATGCAAAACCTATTATTCTAACAACTTTCTAAGTTTGTAAGAGCAATAATTAACATCTGCCCCTATGTGTCTCCTTACAATTACCCGTACTGTGACTGACAAGGAGTATTAATATGTGTAAATAAAGTGGGTTTATTAACGTCCTTTCTTTTTTTTCCAGTCTAAGGTATGTTTAAGTGTAGCTGAGCGGGTTTGCACATTAGGGCCTTCTGCTCAGCATTGAATAAACATCTTATAGCAGTTAAATAAAAATGTGTAGCTTAAATCTCAATGATGAGATAGCATAAAGACCCGGCTTTGCATGCAAATGTTCATGGTTCAAGTACCAAGACAGGCACTTTATTTTTATATGGAAAAGCATTGTTAAAATTATTTTTTATGTTAAATTATATAGTAATTGATATTTGTTACCCAGGGTAGTGTAGCAGGTCCAAAATGGGAGTGTGAGTGCATATAACATGTGAAATCACCCATGTATACACAAGGGTCCTATACAGTATAGCCACACTCCAAGGTAATGTAATGAAAGCACATAGGGGGATGCCATGTAAAGTAAATCATATACACTGAAAAATATGTCACTAATGATGAATTAATCTACAATCCTGATATTTTTTTTTAAAACAAAAACTGAGCAATGCTAAGTATTCCTCAGCTATGCTTAGCCGGTGTAAGCATTGCTTAAATGTAAATGCTAAGCAGCAGTTAGCTCAACTAAGTGGATTTGCTCACTGTTAAGCAGTGCTCAGCATTTACCCCTTTAAGCTCTGTTCAACTCAGCTTAGTGAATTTGCGTACCACTTAGCTGAGCTTAGCATTTTCAAAATGGTCCAATAACAGCAAAGGGTTGGAATATGGCCTTATTTAAACTGCACAGGTGGGAATACAGCCAAAACCTGCTGTAGTTGATCTGTGCAGTTACTATGTTGGGTGTTGGTGAAGGAGCATGCTTTCAGGCCCAGCACTGGGGCATTCAGGAGTCCATTGTCATGGCTGGACTCCTTTTAGAAAACCACGATGAGAGACTGGTGCAGGGACAGTACCAGAACTCACAATACAAAGCGGTGGCCTGGGACCATCTTGCATGTGATCTCACCACTGGCATCCCCTGAACTGGTGAGCAAGTACAGCATCATTATGTTGACCTAAAGCAGAGGAAGTGGGTGCTCTTGGCCTAGTGTATCCAAAATGCATGGCACGGAATGCTCCAGCAGTCTGTTAATATCAGTATCAAATAGTTTGTACCAAACACTAGCCTGAGTATGTGATAGACAGGTATACATAATATTTATTTTTCTCCCCTACAGCTGCAGCAGAGAGGGCTAGCAACATCAAAGCCCATGCCAACAGACTGTTAAGGCTGCACCGACAGGCTGGTGAGTTCAAATCTGTCTTGCAGCATATAGTACAAATAAGAAAAGAAGGATTACATTGTTCACTGCCAGTAGGTATACTGTTACTGTGTTAACTGAATAAATAAAGTTTGTCCGACTAATATTGATTTACAGGATATGTAACACTAAAGCATTGTGTCATGTCAATGTAATAAAGTTCCATACCACAAACTGTTGTGTTTACTCTGGTATGTTGTTGTAGGAATATAATGTATACAAGTTCTCCACAGCAAAATATAGCTTTGACAGTATGCATTAACTGAGGTTGTTCAGAGAACCAGCTGTTAAGAAAAACTGTAGATTGTGGAGCTGTAAAACAAGATATAAATGAAATATGAAATATATACTGCACCAGGCTCTGAACCCTGAATAGTGTAATGTATCACAGTGTGTCCCATGCAGCACTGCTGTATGCTAACCTTTGCTTTCCAGATTGTTTTATTTCAAAGAATTAATGCTGTCATGCATGCATCTCAGGATTACAAGGTCAGACTGTCTAAACAAGAAACCAGTCAAACACGAAACAGCAGTGCCCCAGTAGCTCAGTGTGGTGAAAAATAGTTAGTTGTTAATTTTGCACACCCAGACATAGTTCGAATCCAGGGAGTGGTAGTAAGATGTGTGCATATGTACACACAGTGTGTCAGGAATAAATGTGGATACAGTCAGGTAGTGTTAACATATATTTTCTCCACATGTTTTACAGGTAAATAAATGTCGGTAGTAGCTGTATGAAGGATATGCTAATACACCGTGTACAACTGTTCCACTGTCCAAACTCATGCCTGCAAATGACAGCAGGATAGGTACATACAACATGCACTCTCTCCAATACATGTCTCTCAAGTGTCACTTTTTCACGGCTAGTAGTCACTGATGACAATAACCCTGGACACAGACATGAATCCAGGTGAAGTATGCAAGTAGAACACTCACATAACAGCAGTGCATGGTACCCATTCTGTGCCAGACATGTAACCCTGACAAGTACAAGTCCCCTCTCTAGTCATGTACCTACAGTTGTCAAAGTTTGCCCCATACCATTCCAGGTTGACAGTTTAACAGATATGTTTGTTGTTTGTGTTACAGAAGCTATGGGCCATAGGTAGATCTAAAGTGAGGACAGACCCGTAGAGTATTTACCAGTACTGTTGCGAAAAATGGAAGTCAAAACAGTTGTTAATGGACTTTTTGTCTCTCCCCCTACCCCTTGTCTGCATCAATAATTATTCATAATAAAACTAATAACACTGGTCTATGGAACATGGTGGACTCCACTTTAACTCAACTTCCTTTATTAATCACAAGTTAAGTGTTTTCGGTCATAAATAACTGTGGCATTAATCAGAACCAATTAACACTTAAAACAAACATCCTTTTATACTTTCCCTAATTAAAAATACCCAATCAGATGTAAGAACTTCTAAAAATATAAAACCAATAAAAACACCTATAAAGTCCTATACTTTAAAAAAAAACAGAAATGCGCATACATACTTACACTGGTATATGTTTGTTCATAGTCATACATTTTTTAAACACCATTGATGCATTTCATTTACACTTGTCATAATATCCTTTCCTATGCAAGACAACTTTGTAATTCACCCCAGCATTAAGTCCTGGTGCATTGTAAGCATTAAGCAAAATCTGCCACTTCAATTCTTTGTATTCCAATTCCCCTTCTTTATCACCATTAAAATATATGGGAACATTATCAATTACTGCAAAAAATACTTCTTGTTCCTGGAACACACTAGCATATGTTTATACAAAGCATTGTTCGAATCCTTCCTCCTTATGTCATAATAATGCTCATATATCCTCTTTTTCAACTGCTGATTTGTTTATCCCTACATAAAAGTGTCACAGGCTGAAATATATCACATAAGTAGAAGCACAAGAAAGAATCCCTGGAATTTTCAGTGTTTTGTTGTGTGTGTGTGTTAATGTCCACGTACTGTCTCTCTGTCATGTATCTGCATACATTGCACCTAATACATTTATACATACGTCTGAAGCTGCTATAACTACTCATTTGACCTCCTTCTAAAATTTATTTAAAATTCTTTGCTCTTTTGTTAATAAATATGGGTTCCATTCCTAAAACTGAACTGTTTGCTGCTAAAATCCTCCAATTGTTTCTTATAATATTTTTAATAGCTTCACTGTCTAGAGTAAAAAAACAAGGGCATTGCCATGGACCAGTCTTAGTTGTCTACTTGTGTGTCCTTGTTCTCTTACAACATCTGTCCCTAGCAGCTATTCTACTATTTTCAAGGGATACCCCCTATCAATAAACCTGGAATGCAACTCTACCACTAAACCATTCATTCTATAAACATCAGTTGTCAGCCTCTTTAATCTGACCAACTGCCCTTTAACTATATTATGTTTAATATATGTGGGATACATGCTGGAATAATACAGTAAACTATTGCTTGCTACATTCTTGTAACTGATTACTGAACTTAAATTGTGTGCCCCTACTTCCTTAAAAATTTCCAAATCCAAATAACTAACTTTAAAAATGTCCCATTGGAAACAAAAGTCAAGAAAGATGTACTATTATTCATTTTCTTAATAAATTCCTTCAATTCTAACTCTGTTCCCTTCCACAGAAAAAACAAATCATCAATAAATCTATAATAACACATCTTATTTACACCTTCGATAATGGATAATATATGAGTCTCCCAATAAGTCATAAGTAAATTGGTATTATTCAAGGCCATCCTTGCTCCCATAGCAATTCCCCTTGTTTGCAAAAAATGCTCCTTTTCAAAAGCAAAATAATTGTAAGTTAAAATGTTATCTATACACTCCATAATAAATTTACATTCTCCCACTTCAAATTGGTCACTACTAATCAACATGTTACCTACCCATTCTAACCCTACTTCATGTGGTATACATGTGTAGAGTGATTAAACATCCACTGTGACCAACAAATCATCCTTTTCCACCAACTGATCCATAATTTCGCTTAAGAAATCAAAGGAGGCCCAACTAAGGGACTGAGTTTTTTGTACCAATTTAAGAAGAGCTCTATCGACAAATTTTGATATAGGTTCCAGCTTAGAGATGCTTTTGCTGAAACTATAGGTCTATAAGGTTGATTCTCCTCATTTTTATGCACCTTGGGTATTCAAAAAAATGCTCTATTTTAGGTTTCAAAACCTGAAAGAAAGCCATTGTTGTTTCAGAAATAACCCCTCCTATTAAATTTTCCATAAGGCGTGCATCAATGCATTTGTATGCTTTAACAATGTCTAATTTCATAACTTTTTTGTATGACTGTTGGTCCGACAAAAGACTATTTGCACCTTTAATGTAATCAACAGAATTTACAACAACCATGGAACCCCCCTTGTCTGCATGCATCACTCTAATAGAATTATCATTTTTAATGGATATAAAAACATGCATTCTCCTTGTGGGTCATATTATAATATTTCCCACGACTTTTTTTATTTAACAGTTGTCTTATTTCCACTTCACAAATGACCTCAAAAGCTTTAATGCTGGAAATTAAGAGGTTTTTTGTGTGCTTCTACTTATCTGATATATTTAGCTAAGTGTTCAGCCTGTGATGCTTTTTATGTAGGAAAAACACATCTGCAGTTGAAAAAGATGATATATGAGCATTATTATGATATAAGGAGGAAGGATTCAAAGAATTCTTTGTATAAACATATGTTAGTGTGTTCCAAGAGCAAGAAGTTTTTTTTTTTGCTGTAATTGATAATGTTCCCTTAGATTTTAATGGCGATAAAGAAGGGGAATTGGAATACAAAGGATTGAAGGTGCAGATTTTGCTTAATGCTTACAGTGCACCAGGATTTAATGTTGGGGTGAATTACAAAGTTGTCTTACATAGGAAAGGATATTATGACAAGTGTAAATGAAATGCAGCAATGGTGTTTAATAAATGTATGGCTATGGACAAACATATACCAATGTATGTATGCACATTTCTATTTGTTTTTAAAGTATAGGATTTTATAGGTGTTTTCATTGGTTTTATATTTTTAGAAGTTCTTAAGTCTGACTGGGTATTTTTAATTAGGGGAAGTATAAAAGGATGTTTGTTTTAAGTGTTAATTGGCTCTGATGAAGGCCACAGTTGTTTATGGCTGAAAGCACTTAACTTGTGATTAATAAAGGCAGGGTTGAGTTAAAGTGGAGTCCACCATGTTCCATACAGCAGTTTTATTTAATTTTGGTGCACTGGACATTGAGACATAATTTATTATTTTTTTGTTAAATTATCATTCATATATTATGGGTATGTTGATCTCAAAACCAAATGTTGGCACTTGTGTTCTATTATTGTTTATATATTTGATTGGTTGCATGTTACCATACCTTGTTCAAATACCATTGTCGGTGACCTGTTGCCATCAATGTTTCTGGTATGCTGTTACAATGCATACTGTTGTTCCATTTATGAATGTGATCTGTTTGTTATGCAACTGTTTTAAATCTGTTGTATGGGGTTAACTGGAACACCCACAAATGCTGTTGTAGCTAATTTTGAAATGTTTTGTTCATGAATGACCAATATATATTGTAAAACCTCAACACCATTGCATGATTGCGAAGGCAGATCCTAGTGGAATCACCTGTCCTGCCGCATCTGGACGTGGGACCAGGCCCAGCACATCTGGGACCCAACCTGGAACTGCCTCCTCCTGCTTGTCCTGCGCCACCTTTGGGTGGAACAGCCTAAGGGAAGGGGGCCCATTCCCCCCAGGCACAGAAAGAAGAACATCACCCACCATGATTTCTGGGGTATGGTGCACAGTGTCATCTGCATGGAGTTGGATGGATGGCTGTGCCAGATGGAGGACCATCTGGTGCACCTCAAGGGGCAGGCTGCCCCTCCTGTCCAACCACCAGCACAGCCACCTTCGGGGCCATGAAGATGTAGTGGTCACTGCCCATGGGTGGGGACCTCAGTCCTACTGTATCCATTTGGGGGCTCATGGGCTTTGGATTCCCAACCACCCTCCCCATCAAAGATTTTAACCCCCCTCATGTGTCATATACCGCCCCTGTCTTGTCTGTATTGTCTGTCTATGAATGCAACCTATCCTACCCATCCTACCTCTGCAAATATACCTACAGCCTTTTCCCAACATCCCACTCTCACCTTAAAATAAAAAAGGGCATCTGTCTCACAAAAACATCATTGTCCCATACATAGCTCTACGTTTGGCCCATAGAAAGTAACATTAATCAATCTATCCAAACATTATTCTACAAATGTCTGTCAACAACACCCCTCCCTGTGGGGTGCGAGGCTGTAAATTCCAAATTCTACACATTATTCACTGTTGTTGCTGCAGAAGAAATGTAGATCTATGGTCCTTTCCTACACCCATCCTGCACATCTCTAGCTGGTTTTCCAAATGTTGTACCCCCTGCTTGCCCCCATTTCACCACTTTTCTAACATCCTTTTTTCTTTTCTTTAATTAAAATTAGTGGGAGTAAGCACTGCTAAGTGAAGCTAAGAGGACTTAAGAATCTGTTAGCATTGCTTAGCTTCTCGCAAAACAGCGCAAACCCACTTACAACTGATTAAAAGTGCTTTAATCACTCTGTCTCCATCAGCCCTTGTTCTGCCCAGTAACAAAATAATTAGCCTTGCCATGTCACAAACCCAGGACACTACAATCACATCAGCATAACTCTACACCATCTGACCTGTAGGAATGTACAATGTTTTTACAAACATCTCATCATATCATGTACCACACTCATTTAACATAAGGGAAAATACATATCCATAGTACTCTTATTGATATATATATATATATATATATATGTATATATATATATATATATATATATGTATGTATGTATTTTATATATATATATATATATATATATATATATATATATATATAGTCACACTGTATATATATATATCTATATAAACAACATCTTACTGCAAGACATCTGCAAAAAGCCTGACAAGGTGGGGGGATAAAGGGCAAACAATAGTGACATATTTGAAATATGGCTGTTATACACGTGGAAGTCTGCTAGAGTAGCATGGATTGATTTAACATATATTTTCTGATATATTCCAGGTCTGAAACACAAATGATTGTCATAATTTACTGAGATCAATGCTCACATCATCCCAGTGATTTGTCAGAAACCCACAACTGTTATGGGGAACAGACCAAACATATAATCCACACATCTGGATAGTGTCTGAACATCTCGATAATGGAGAGGTATGACTGCAGACATGTAACAGAAGAGAAAAACACTGAGAGCTGCCAACCATTTCACCCAGCACCTTCTGAACCAGAGTAAGACCAACACGACACTACCCCAAATCAGCTCTTTGGAATTACCTATGTATTTGCAAATATGTCATGCACTACATGGATGTAACTGTAGGGAAAAGCAGTCATTGGTGAGAAATTGTCCACCCACAACCATTTGCACCACAGTCACAGCAACATACCAGTACCCCAAATGACTCTTGAGAATAATGACTGTTTCAACAAACATATCCTGATTGCCAGTCACAGACTACACTGACATATACTGCCCCAACTCACAGTCTACTGGGAATCCTGAGGTGTTATAGGACATTTCTCAGTCTGCTCCTACAAACATATACACCTGATAGACCATCAGCATATGTAGTAGCATGTACAGCCAGATAGAAAAGGATCTATGACACTCACATCTGCAACTCTCCCTACTCAGCCCAACAAACATTTACACACAACCCTGGTACACAGTCTTGGCAGTCTGTTAACAAGGGCCAGACATACATAACTCTCACCTGTACAGATTTCCACAGAATGCCCAGGGTGCGGGACCATATTTATGGCCACTGCCACATACCATTTCTGGGAGTCTGCTAAGTCACTGGGATGATATCAGGAGTGCAGTCACTAAATAATAACATACCATACCTCTGAACCTCTTACTGCAAGACATCTGGACAAAGCATGACATACTTCATGGGGAGGGGGCCAAAAAGAAGGACATATCTCACATAATGGTGTTACAAACTGAAACAGTTGCTTGTGTTACAGGGTTTGTTGTAACATAACATCCCTGAAGGATATAATGTCTGAAACACAAATGGATGTCAACATTTACTGACTACAATCCTCACATTATCCTACTGATTTTTCAAAAACAGAAATTGTTTGAGGAACATACCAAACATAACAGGCAAATGTCTCGCCAGTCTGTGGACATCTGGATAGTTGACTGGTATGCCAGAGATATATCACTGTCAGACAACAAATCACACAAAAAATGCATGTCCAGACAAACCCTGTTGATCTAGCAATCTTCTATGTGTGTAACAGCAATACTTACTTACTTACAATCTGTACCCAATTCTGGAGCATTGTACCCCATGTTGTTGGGCTGTCTACACATTTCTTGTTCTGAGAGGTATTTCCACCTACAGTCTGTGAAGCTGTAGCCCCCACACCTCCATAATGTCCTCCACACACAAGGAAAAGGGACAAGGCCCACACGAAGGACTTAATTATAGCACTGTGTTGCTATGGCATTGACTAATGGAAAGACAGCACAGCTGCCCTGGATGCAAGTAGCAAGTGGGCAACACTGACTGGTGCACAGGTCATCACCTGCTCATGAGCATTACCTGCAAAAGGCATGCTGATGCCTATCCAACACAGGTCTGAACCCATCTACACAAAGACAGACTGTGACTACACAAACCTAAGCATTTGCATTATTCAGAGGAATATCTTCAGCATTATAACAGGTATGTCAATCACTTAAGCTTGTAATGGAATGCAGAAGGGGGAATGAAATAATGTGAAATATGAAGTTAAACACTAGGTCGCAACAAGACCTGATGGACTCACATTCTGCTATCTGGTAAATATGACCATTCCTGCTTGCCCTGTCTGCAGTGACATGGATCACAACTCTAGCCCCTGAGTCACCCCAGCAAAGGTCAGCTCATGTATGACTACTACTGGAGTGCCTGTTGTCCAATACTGACTGTGACACTGCTAGGCCAGCTAACTGGGATATTGTAAATATTCATATGTCACCTGTGAATGCTTCTATGATAAATATGCTTGTTTTACAAATGTAAGAGACTTATATAAGGTATGTGCATAGTAAATAACAGGTGCAGAAGTGTATGTTGAACTGTATGTTATATACTGAGCCCATACCTGTCAAATGTCCAGAGTTTTGCAGATTGACCACATCTGCCACATATTTGTAGTCAATGGCTCATACAGTTGTGTATTGTCTGGCACATTACTGGCAGCCTATTTAAAGACTAAAGTCATAACATAATAGCATACATTTGAATGCCAGATGTCATATCCTGTGGAGCAGACCTGTGAATGCGAAACCATCTTTACTGGCAATTAAGTGCGTTGCAGCTAGATTCATAAAGTGTCACTATTTTCCTGCCTTTGCCCACCAGTAATGTTTGCCTTTGTGCAGATGTCTTGCTCTAACAGGAGCTAGGTATTGTAGCATGAAACCCATGTCAATGCAAGCTTACCTTGTCCTGTAGGATGCTGACATTTGTGCAGTCACTGACACCTGCTTTGCAGCTGTGGAGAGCACACTAATCTTGCCAGGTTAGTCATCCCATCATACATTTAGACCCCAAATGGAGAGCTGCAAAACCACAGGAGGTGGAGTTTTAAACATTATCATACACATACACACCTCCAGGCTGGCCAAACAATATGATGCATGGGAGACATCCTAAGTGCAGTTAACAGTCGGCAAAACACCTACTCAAATCATAGCTAGCTAGAGACCTCTAACCATGATTCTGGACACCCACCACACCTATCTGGACTTGCATGAATCTGTCAGAATTCAACCATCTACCCTGCTCCTGGCTGACTTTAACTACCCAGCCATAGTGTACATGACCTATGCCACCCGAACATGAATGCACACAGATTCTTTGGCTTTGTCAATGGCAATGCAGTGGATCATCCGGTCAACACTCCTATGACAGGTGGAAATATCCTGTACCTGGTCCTAACCAACATGAGTAACCACTGTATCACTCCTACAGTGTCATCCTCCTTGGTATGATCTGACCACATAGCCATCACTGTTCAGGTCACCATCACCCCTGCCCCTCCCCTTGTCAGGATCAAACAAAATAAAATGTACACAAATGACTATAAATCTCCTCAGAGCAGTTAGAAGTAGCTTTATAGCCATTGTCCCATCAGCTGGAACTAGCAATAGTGTCCAAGCCCACACCACAATGCAATGTGAGCACCTACATAGCTGTATGGACTCAGCAATACCTGACAGGACAACATCATCCTCCTCAAGGTAGGGTAAATGTCTGTGGTAGACAGCAGCAATACACAAATACCATAATAGGTGGAAATAATTGCTGGACAGGGCCAAGAAGGAGCAGGTGCCTTATTGAAAGCATTGTCACCTTGGTCTGAATAAGCAAATAAGCTCACAGACGAATTACCCTAAGGCTATCTTTGAATGCAAATTGGACACATCCACCAAGGCCAGTCACTAGGCCTTCCACACATATGTCTGCAATCCCAGAGGCAACACCCAAATTTGTTCTGTTGTGATGGTCAATAACCCCACATACACATATGGCATATATATAGCCAACCTGCTGCAAACAGGTGAAGTATAAACATCACCCCCTCCATCCTCCCATCGGTACACATGTGCATGCGAGGCACCTGCCCCCTTCCCCTCATCATTAGGAAGCAGGTCTGTAATGTCTTCTCAAAGGCAACACACAGAAGTCTCCATAGGCCTGATACCATCCCTGGCTGCATCCTACTTGAACTTAAGCATGAGCTCTCAGCTCCATTACACACTGTAGTCAACCAAAGCCTGAGCACTGGTGTCATCCCATCTGCACAGAGGACAGCCACTGTCATCCCTATACATATATGTGAAGCAATCCACTGACCCAGCCAATCATATGCACATCATCCTAACTAGCCTGGTCTGCAAGGGCATGGAAGGCAATATCAAGGACATTATGAACAGGCACATCGGCAACCTCAAAATGCTCGAGCCCACACAGTGTGGTATTGTCAACAGTGTGCATGACCTATGCGGAGATCAGGCCTGTTAAACTTGGTTGACTTCTCATAAGTTGTCAACAAAGTCAAGGATGAGGGGAAGATAGGTAACAATGCCTACCTTCACCTAGCCCAATTCTCTCACAGTAATCCCCAGGCAGTCAGGATACATATGCCTACACAGCTAGGCATCAGCCTGTATGTTACCAGATGGGTAGGTAACTGGCTCAATGATAGCACCCACTCGGTTAAAGTAGTGGAACCCACCTCTAGTAGTAGAGTCTACCAGAGCAGTGTACCCCAAGGATCGGTCTGGGGGCCTCTACTGTTTGAGATATACATATCTGAGGTGCAGAACAAAAGCAGTGGTCTGTGGCTGACCAGGTTTACAGATGCTTGCACGCTGGCCACTGTCTTACATTCCCTCCAAGAGGCCCTCATCCAAATTAATGACTGGTGCAAGATGCATTGTCGCAAACTGAATGCCAGGAGATGCAGCATTTTCTCTGCTGTGGTAGATGTCATCCACACTAATTATGACAGTAATAATGTACCGAGCATGCGATCAGGTGTGAGGCAACTTTTGCACCAAGGTTGGTAGCAACCTGACAGTTTCCCACCGTGTGGGTACCATTATTACCAGGCTGTCTACATGGCCCACCTCACAAATACGGGTATGTCATCCAGGAACTAGGAGGCCACAACATCCCTGTACTCCACCCTTATTCAGGAGTGGCTCGTGCTATAGGACTTCAGGATTGCAGCCCACTTCCCCACCTAGAAAAACAAAAAGAAAACAAAACTGTGAACCAAGAAAAAAAAAACTGTGAACCAAGAAAACAGCTAATTACGAGTCCTGGAACAATGCACATGCAACTCAGATTGCCTTTGTCAGCAGTCTGGATACAGGGGAAGGCATTTCTGCCCTGCAGATACCCAGGAATCTATGTGGTGATGACTGTGCAGAACAGAGGAGCTACAGACTGCTTCATCTGCAAGCAGGACTAATCAGGAAAGAGGTGAGGTGAATTTTGAGCTCTTGCGAGGGTTTAACTACACGGGCTCCTTGGATTTTACTGCTTTATTTGTGTCACAGGTGACTTGAATTTTACTGCTGCTCTGGATACATTTCATGTGTGTCATGGGATATTCTACAACAGGTGTGTACAGGTGTGTGTGTGTGTGTGTGTGTGTGTGTGTGTGTGTGTGTGTGTGTGTGTGTGTGTGTGTACATGTGTTTGTGTGTGTGTGTGTGTGTGTGTGTGTGTGTGTGTGTGTGTGTGTGTGTGTGTGTGTGTGTGTGTGTGTGTGAGTGATGCCCCAGTTGCTATCTACTGGTGGCTAGAGAGAACACATGGTGATGGGTAGAGATATTGAGGCTTGAACCCTGTACCTTGGATGTAGGTGACAAAGACCTGAATTCCCTACCCACTGCCATTTGTAAAAAAATGTTCAGATTTTTGCCTCATATTTGTTCTGTTCCTCATGAAATCTGTGGTTTCTGTATCTTCTTTTTTCCTTGCAAAGTCTGTAGTGCAGTGCTGCACTAGTAGCATTGTTGCCTGACAGCTACAGGTTCTCTGGTTTGATTCTTGGCTGGGGTGCATTCTGTGTGGAGTCTGCATGTCCTCCCATCTTATAAAGATGTGTTTGGTGTGTTTCTCCCTGCTCTGCGAAAATTGGCTTTTGTTCCAAGTCAGACTAGTTTCCTGGTTAACAAGTGTTTAAAAATAACAGGCATTTGAAATTCAGACTTTATATTCTTCAGAAAGTACATGGTAACACAAAACCTTTTATTCTAGCAATTATCTAAGTTTATAACATGGATATTTGAAATTTGTCCCTATTTTTGGGATTGTATTTGTCCAGGTATTTTGTACTAAGGTTGAGAGCTATGGTGAGAACTGAATTCACTGAATGTTTGGGGGCTGTATTCTCTCATTATTGGCTTTGTCCACATGTTTTTTGCTAAGAGGTTGAGAGCTATGGTGAGAACTTTATTCACTGAATATGTTTGGGGGCTGTATTCCCCCATTATTGGCTTTTTTCAGGTGTTTTGTGCTAAGAGGTTGACAGCTATGATGAGAACTGAATTCACTAAATGGTAGCCATTTAAGTTTCAGTCTTCCTCTCTTTCACAAAATAGCTGATTTGGCATAGTGGTATGTAACTCTGACTGTTTTGCCCAGGATCCCCTGGGTTCAAGATGTGGCAGTGAAATGGATGGTGGTAACACAGCATTTTATTCTAGCAACTTTCCAACATTATACAAGCAATGTTTAAAATGTGACCCTGGTTTTTGGGCTTTTGCCCCCCCCCCCAGAAAAAAAAATGGCTTTTTCCAGATTTCTTGTGCTGCAAAGTTCAGAGATACAGCTGAGTGTCGAGTAGATTTTACAAGGAGCTGAGAGCTGCAGGGGAACAAAAGTTTAGTGCTACTTATGCTGAGTCAGCTTGCATTGTTAATAACACAACAGGTAGTATACTTGCTTTTGATGCAGAAGGCTGTGGGTTCTACTCCCACAGTCAGTAGATGCATTGCTAATACTGTACTGTGTTGTAAAGGGGGTGGATGCTGCAGTCCTTTTTGATGAAGATACCTAGTAGGTATGAACCTGTTATCAGTTTGACATACATTCCCTATTGCGATATTACTAGCTTATCATTTTTTTAATGCATGCAACATAGGCAATTTATTCCTAAAGAGCAACAGACACTTTATTTGTAGATGAAACAATGACATAAAGTTTTTGCTAGCAGCAACCTCTTCATTAGTTACAGATTTCTTTAATGTGGAATTATTTAGATGACTTTTACTACTTCAGAGATTGTGCATATTTACTGATACTGTTGGACTGTAGAAGGTTGAGTAGACTTTTATGATGGAAATGTTCTGAATTGGGCAGTTTTGTCATTGGTGCATTCATTTTTTTTCATTGTTTACTGGAAAAATGTTCAAAACAATAAATTTAAAATGCCCTCTAACAACTGTACTGTATTGCACAAGGAATATAATTTAATACAATCAGAAAGGTGTATGAAAGAGCATGTGTATGTTTCGTGTTCAACGGGCCTATGATTTGAAAACAGCCCAAAGTTAATCTTTATCTGCCACTGGCAAAATGTATTTTCTTTGAATGTGGGTTTCAATGTTGTTTCAATGCATGTGAGTTTCAAGGGCAGAGAAGTTTTAATGCTAAGTCTGTTTTCATTGTGAGACTGCATTGCTTTGTTTAGCAGATATCGATTAGGAATAGCACGCTGAAGCTAGACCCAATGAACAAACTTTAATCCAAGGTAAAAAAACAGTTACACACAATACCAATGCTGGTCCTTGTGCATGAACACAGATCACTTTGTTAAAACCTCTACAGTATCAATACTGGTCCTTGTGAATGAAATATCATTAACTTAAGCACTTTTGTTTCTGTCGAATCAGAAACTTCCTCAGAATATCATCATGTTTTATGAATGGGATTTTATAGTAAACCACAACCACGCCTCCAATATAAAACATCCAATGAAAGTCACTTTTTGATACAAAAACATTAGCATCCTTTAAAAAACATGAGTACAATGCATTATATTCATTCACATAAATACATGCTGTATAGAATTAAAATGAATAAATAAATAATTACACATTTTAAAACTAAATAGCTACCTCTCTAAAGCTTTTAACTTTAAAAAACATGTCATAGATAGAGAATCTTTCAAACCTCGCCATTCTGTAGCATTGGTCCTGATTCGCCATAGTTTTAAAATGTGTAATTATTTATTCATTTTAATTCTATACAGCATGTATTTATGTGAATGAATATAATGCATTGTACTCATGTTTTTTAAAGGATGCAAATTTTTTAGTATCAAGCAATGACTTTCATTGGATGTTTTACATTGGAGGCATGGTTGTGGTTTACTATAAAAATCCCATTCATAAAACGTGATGATATTCTGAGGAAGTTTCTGACTGGACAGAAATGAAAGTGCTTAAGTTAATGATATTTTATTCACAAGGACAAGTATTGGTACTGTGGAGGTTTTAACAAAGGTATCTGTGTTCGCGCACAAGGACCAGCATTGGTATTGTGTGCAACTGTTTTTTTACCTTGGATTAAAGTTTGTTCATTGGGTCTACCTTCAGTGTGCTATTCCTTTCACAAGTTTGTACTGTGTGCTTTGAGATATCTATTAGGGTTTGTGCTGTAAAATGCAAAATAAAATTTTCAAATGAAATCCAAATCATTGCAGAAGTAAAGCAGTATGCACATTACACTGTTTATGGTAAATGGGGCAAAATAACCAATGAATGGGACATTGGAATTGCTGTAGGGGGGAGGCTCCATTTGACCATGATTTTGAGGGGAGAAGGGCAGCAAACTCAAACAGGCCCGGTTAAACTATACCTCTCAGCTGTCCATATTTTTGCAGAATGAATAGATATTTGCTTCTTATTTTTGGTTTGTTCCTCATAAAATGTGTGGTTTTCTGGCAAATTATTTAGGAATGAAGTCACTAAATGACAGACATTGAGTTTCAGACATCATAACCTTCAGAAAAATGCATGCTAAAGCAAGACCTATTATTCTATCAACTTTCTTAAGTTTATACAAAAGCAATTTTTAGTAGTGTTTGTATGTTCCCCCAATATATTTGCCCTTGTCCAGATTTCCTGCATTAAGAGGCTGAGAGGTGCATACAAATCGCTTTATAGAATTAGGAATATCCAAACCTCTCAACTGTCCCCAATTTTGGCTCAAAATGTTGCTCTTCCCTAATAATCCCTCCTCAAAATAACAATTTTGGAAGAAAATGTGGAGGGTTTACAATTATATATAACTGTAATGATCAGAGTTACAGATTACTTTTATTTCAGAAATGCATGTAGATGCTCTTATTTTGTCAGCTGCTCAAGTTAACAGTGTTACTATTAAAAAGGTGTCCCTTCTTTGACAGGTTCCCAGCTGTATTGTGTGGCAATTTTATATTTTTGCATCACATTTTTGGTCTGTTTTTCATAAAATTGTGGTTTTCTGGCAAATTAGTGGCAAGTCATTAAAGACTGAAGTTAGAAAATAATGGCAGACATTTGAGTTTCAGATTTCATACCCTTAGTTTCAGATTTCATACCCTTCAGAAAATTCATACTAATGCAATACCTACTACTGTTCTATTATCTTTCTAAGTTTATAAGATCAATATTTAAAAATTGTCCTTATTTTTGGGCCTGTGTCCCACTTCTAGTTCTGTGTATGGCTTTGTCCAGATTTCTTGCTCTGAGGTTGAGAGGTATGAGTGCCAGAGCCATCACTGTCAGACAGAGACATTTCAAATTGTGACATACATGTTGCACCCCACTCCCCATGTAGTGACTCTGCATGTGTCCAAGGAAGGCAAGGAGCAGTTATGCAGTGTAAGTGTGCAGAGTAATCCCCCATCCAATGAAGACCACAAGTACAACCATGGCTTTTCATCTGTCCTTGATTTTGCAGAATGTTCTGGTTTTCTGTCATATTTTTTATACTGTTGATTTATGCTTCTTATTATTCAGAAAATGCATGCTGTCACCGTGCCCTGTTGCTCTGTGTTTTAGTAGCAATGATTTAATAACCATCAGGTAAGCTTGTCTGAGATTGTAAGATGCAAGTAAGCTTTAATAAGCATATTGTTAAAGAATTACCAGCATTGAAAGCCTTTTCATTGTTGCCATGCAGAGAATATTTACATAACTAGATAATATATAAGCCTTGGGTATTGAAATGCATATGACAGTATTTGTAATAAAGGACAGGATTACAATATTTTCAGAAGCTCATTACATTTGTTGGAGACTTGCAGTCATCTTTTGTTGGAGACTTGCAGTCATCTTTGCAGGCTTTACCCGTAAACTGAACAGAATGCCAATCTATCATGTGTGGTCCATAACTTGTGCAGGAATCCTTTATGCAATTTATCTTGAGTTTGTTTCTTGTTTGCTGTTCATTTTTTTCTTTGATCATGCCTTCCCCATGAAACAAGTAGATAGTTGTCAGGCAGAAGGTCTTTTCTGGATAAGAAACATTTTTACAAGTGGGAGTAGGACAAAGATTGCTACTTTCAGCATGTTACTTGGCAATTTTATAAAGCTGAATATAAATTAGAATTAGAACTGCAGTGCAAGGAGTAGTGGTTTGAGTTGAGTGCTGCTTGTTTTTTTTTATATTTGATTTTGACTGGCATTCCAGTAATGTATTTAAAAAGTAATTTATTTTTTTCATGCCTCACAACCTCTGTTTCCATCTTGATATTAAAAAAGTTGTCATATAGCCAATGCATTGAGATATTTTTTTTCTTCTACACTTCATTTTGTCTTGATTGGACTCTCGTAATGACTGTTTGGTCCCTAGGCAGCGTATTTAATTAAAGTTCCAGTTGTTGTGGTTTTGAGCATAGCTCCACCCCTTTCTAGTTGGCCACACCCCATCCCAGTGGCCCCACCCATTCAGCTGTCTCCTGCAGCCCCTATTTAATTTGAAGTCACCAGCCGCCACTGCCCTTATCAGATGCATTACCAAGTACAATGGCTCCTTTGGTATGTACCTTGCAAAGCAAATGCAGCAGTTGCAGAGACCACAGAGGTTCTTGACCAGGCAAACCCAGGGTCTGCAACACCTATCCTATAAAGATAGGCTGAAAGCTCTATCCCTGCACTCTGTCTCATACAGACTGATCATAGGTGACCTATGTCTGGCATACAAGGCCATTTCCAAACCAGCCTTGATGGTATTTTTGCATATCTGCAAGACAAACCCCACTCAAGCAACACACATGCAAGGCCGTCACCTAGTCTGTGACATGTATAGTACTTGTTGACTGGATAGTGTAGTGTCCCACACAAACACTGTCTGTAAAATACACTCCCTCCCCATGTCTAGCAGAGTATGTGTATAGCCCTCCTGAAGAAGGAGCTGGACAACTGCATGGGAAATGGCTAAGACACCCCTGGGATCCTGTGTGCATCCCAGTTGGACAGGGGAAACAGGTGCTGGCTTTGAAGGGATATGAGGAAACGTCTGGGCCAGGCTTATGAGGGCATCAGGGCCAATAGTCTGGTATCATCTTATGAAGCTATGCACCTAGTACTTTACATATTTCCTGTATGTATTGCAGACTGTCCTGTAATGTTGTCTGAAATTAATCCCTGTGAGTCTGAACTGTGTAGGTACTGCAGTGATAGTGTATACTCTTTTTCCTTCATCATTTATCATTACATATCATTACACCTTGTCATTGTGTGTGGTCTGTATAGCAATAAGTCAGTTCTTACAGTACATGCATATGCACTTGATGACACTGTATAGCTCACTTCAATAGCCTTGGTCTTGATCACAATTACCATTCTGCTAATAGACCCATCACACATTGTTTTTTGTCACCCTTTGTTGTGGGCCTTACAGTAGCTGTGAAAAAGATGGATTGTGGCAGGCAGAACTACCGTAAGGTCTGTCTGAAGGACCCATAGGTGTCAAAGCTGTGCCAGACTGTAACAGGAGTGTGTGTGTGTGTGTGTGTGTGTGTGTGTGTGTGTGTGTGTGTGTGTGTGTGTGTGTGTGTATCAGCAAACATAATACTGCAGGGTATAAATTTACATATGTTGCCTTCCCCTCGCAGGTGAACATGGAGGTTAGTGTCTCTCCCTCTCGCAACCTGATGTCAGTGTCTTAGCGGACTCCCATGATGATGGTGGTCATAGTGAGGCACAGGTGGGGTTACTGGGGTCTAAATCTGTGCCATTGTTTGGTATCCCACTTTCACCCACCATGCCCCACACACAGTCAGTATGTCCACACATACCCAGTCCCAAGCAGCCACAGATAATGAACAGATGGAGGGTGGTGGCATGGAACAGGCTAGTGTGTTGACCATGGTGAGTGTGATTGTGGACTCCAGCCATAGTCAGAAAGCAGGTAAGGTCACACACAGACAGATGGACAGGGGTGCTCGACAAAGGACTGCTGCCCATCAAGCCCCTGTCTCCAGTGCCACAGCAGGTGTCACCAGATGCATGTTATGGTCTGTCATTGAGGCACAGGTGCGTACTTACTGCAACACCAGACAGATGCTCAGGGTCATAAATGCAGCACTTCCTGCCATGTGTGACAACCTCCACGGCATTTGTGATGCCGTATGTCATCTTGCCGATGTTGTGGATAGACAGTGGGGTGAGACATTGTCACTACTCCACTGTACAATGCCTGTGCTTGAGTATGTGTTGGCAGTAGGGCATCGACCAGGTGGACATAGTTCAGCAACATAATCAGCTCAGAGCCCACATGGCCATGCACATTCACAGTGCTGAAGTGCCAGTACCAACAGTACTACTTAAGAGAGGGTGCTGTCCACACCACACTGGAGCAGGCCATAGGCACATTGTCCTGGCCAGTCCTGTCAGGGACTCGGATCAGTCACCATCAGGGAGTAGTACTACATCTGTCCTTGGGCCTGGTGGTGCCAGTGATTCTCCTGGCAGAACCAGTTCCCACATCCCTGCTAGTAGATGGTGAACCGTACATCTTGCCATGTACGTTTCATGGCTCTCCAACATAGCCCTGTGTCAGGCATCTACCTGACTTGATGGTGTGCAGACAAACATGCATCCCTATCATAGGCTGGTCACCACCAGACATGCACAGCTCATCTGCACAGCCCAGTTGAACACCACCCCTCCAGACACACACACACACACACACACACACACACACACACACACACACACACACACACACACACACACACACACACATACAATGTCAGCCATATATCCCAGACTAGGCCTCTGGCAATTCAACACCACACCCCTGTGCATGTGATGATACTTGTGCCAAAACCCTGTTGTCCTACCATCGATGCATGGACATGCTCATATGGGTCTGATGCACAGGGTGACTATAGTACAGTGTAGCAATGACATGCTGTGTAAGGTGCTGTCTGCTGGCAATAGTTATGGTACACATTGAGGTGTATGTACCTTGTTAGCCATGATGCACTATTGCTGTTAGTACTGCTGACTGACTGTAGTGTCATGTACTGTAGTCTGGTTGTGTATCAGGTGTCTTTCTGTCTGCAGGCTGTGGGCCTGCTGACAGTAGCAATGATGAGTAAGGTGGAGTGGAAATAGTGACTTTTTTATAGCAAGATACAGCTGTATATGTATATGTCTACCAGGTTTATTTGCATGCAACAGTGTGTGAGGAGCAATTGTGGCAGACAGTGTGACCTTGCATAGATACCATTGACACAGTCACCTAGTATGCATACATGTCACCTGGGTGTTATGTAGGACCGCAGGCTCAAACATACAGAGGAGGTTACTTGAGTACTGGCAATAGATCCCTCACAAGCTTAGCCATTATTTTAACTGCAACAGATTCAGCTATCAGCACCTGTTGCCCCTGCCATTTCTGTCCCATCCACTCAACTATCATGCAGTTGATGAGGGTATGCCTGGTACTGTGTATGACAGGTTTGGGGTCTGTATTCCTGACACAGGTCAGCCTGTGTTAGTCTAAGCTGACAGTCACCAACATGTATGTCTGTTATCTCATATGCATGTCTGGCCTGTCATGCTGGTAGTGCACACAGAGTCTTAGTCCTGTACATGGGACAGCTGATGAAGGGCCCCTACCTGCACAGTCTTATGAATGATAGCACTAGATACATAACACAAATAGCACAGTGGTACTGTAGTGTGGCAGTGTCTGCCACTACTATTGAAGTGGGTAACAATTGCAGAGGCTTTTAGGATTGCCAATGGTGGGTTCAGAGGCCCTTAATATGTTCGAGCCATCTGACACACACACACACACACACACACACACACACACACACACACACACACACACACACACACACACACACACACACACCACACACTGTTGGATGGGGACATGCATTGAAACACACATGCACATGGTGGTGACACTTCTCAAAGTACATTACCTACCCATCTATTCATGCACAATACACAGTGACATGACCATTGCATTCACCATGGTGGCTTGGTGTTAGAAACTGTGTAACTGTGCTTGTACAGTGGATGACATTTGTATGGGCTGACACTAGGTTGGCAATGGGGGAGTTCACTGGGTGAAAGAGGCACACAAAATAGTATAACCATCACATATACATACTAAAGATAGCCACAGGGGCTGTGCATACAGAAACACATACACAGATGCCAACAGACATATTAGTAACCCTATGTATCCACTTGTATGTACTATAGTGCTGCGTACACATAACATGCTCCACATAGACATAACACACAACCTCTTACAACAGGTAATCTTGCAAATGCCTTCATGTATGGTGGGATAACCCATCAGACATAGAGATTGGTCTCATCTACAACTCCTACCAACCTGCACAAGTGATAGAGTGACAGACTTTGCATCAGCATGATGTGTCAGTCAGGTATGATGTCTGATGCTGGCATGTGTGTCACTACGGTAACTGTGCCATATTTGGCAATGATAAAACAAGAATGCTTATTGTTAAGGGACACAGACCATGTATAGGTTGCAAACATGTGGATAGTCCATGTACATCTGTACAGATGACTGGTATGGGCCATATAGTGTTACATGGTGCATGTGAGGCAGATGCCATTAACAGGCTCTTTAAAGTAATGACATGGGTAGGGGGTCAACAGGCCTTAAAATTGTATAGACTACACATTCAGCAGCCACAAGGGATATGATTTACATACACGCTCCAGGGACCTAAACCTCACCACAACAATAAATAGGATGTGATGGAGGGATACGTTCCTGTCCCAAAACTTCCCATGCTCTGGAACAAGATTCCAATCCACATTAGGCAGAGCTCCTCACTAACCCTCTTCAAGAGAAACCTTGATGAGTGGATGGGAAACAGAAAGTTTACCCCAGGGATCACTTTAAAGCTCTGCTGGACAGAGGCACAGGGAACTGATCTAATGGGTGGTGAAAGACAACACATTCTGGCTAGGCTTATAAATGCCTTTGGGCAGATAGCCTAGTACTTACCTATGAACCTATGAACATATACACTACTGTAGTTGTCAGTAGTGAGATTAGAGCCCCTACCACTTTAATTATTTCCACTATAGTATTACATGGCTATTGCACATGCCACAGAGCTTAGAGGGCTGATAAATGTATACAGATATATCTATGGTGAATGGCATCAATGGTATGTGTACTGAGTGGTGATTCTCACACACAAACACACACACACACACACACACACACACACACACACACACACACACACACACACACACACACACACACACACACACTCTCTCTGCCAAGTTTAGAAACCCTACTTATCTAGTTATGTGTACTACAGTGCTATGCAGTTATTACATGCACCACGGAGCTTATAGGATTTAACAGTGTCACAAAGCATGTCTAAGGTGATTTACACCAAGAGTCCTTGTAAAGTATGTCAATGGGAAATGTACTGGGTGGGAAGGGCATCAAAATACATTACCCTATAAACATACACACTTAACAAACACCTTCACACACACACACATTTGCCACAACTGAGTATAGAACCCCTGCCTATCTAGTTATCTGTACTATACTATTACTTAGTTATTACATGTGCCATGGAGCGTATAGGGTTGAATGCTTTCCAAAGGTACTTCTAAGGGCAATGACATCAGCAGGACTGCTAAAGTAGGGCACTGGGAAGTGTTGTGGGTGGGAAAGTCCTCAAAATACTTCATCCTACAAACATACACCTTTGTCAAAACTGGGAATAGAACCCCTGCCTATCTAGTTTTTCTAGAAAGTATTCTAAGGCCCCACCTAGAAACAACTTAAACTTTATAACCATGACTATCACGCAACTAAGTCTAGTCTGTCTTCTCATAATTCTTTACAACACCACAAGTTATCACTCTAGCAATATCCCTAAACTTAGTAGCACAACACTGCATTATGCACTCTCTTGTATACAGACACCACACATTATAATAATATCTGCCCACAGTTATTTAAAAACTACATAACGGACCAATTCAGGACTAAACACACATGCTTTCATTCCTACTCCAAAAAAACACAATACTTTCTCACACTCCTCACCAAACTCCAACATCTATATAACCATTTTAACTCCAGGCTCACCATAAGTGGGTATATCCACCCCAACCCAGGCACAAATCCATCCTGTCCAACTCAAACTGCTCCAACACAAATGTCAGAACATAACATACCCACTTTCTTCATCCCTGGGCAAATCAACAACAGCAGCAAAACCAACCATCTTTTAATGCTAAATATTAATATTAGAAGTATCAAAAATAAAATACCTGAACTCCAGGCCACAATAGCACACTACTCCCCAGACATAGTTGCTTTAACAGAAACCTGGCTAAATAAAAACATAGCTAACTCAGAAGTTCTCCCTACTGGCTACAATATCATTAGACAAGACAGACCACTTAGTAAAGGGGGTGGAACTGCCTTACTGTACAAGTCAAACTTAACTGTCCGTCAATTACCAAACTCCTACCCCTCCCCAATAATTGGGACATACTTATCTCACAACTTCAACTTCACCCTAAAAAGGTCATCACCACAATTGTGATCTATATTCCACCTGGTAATACACCTGCTAGCCTTGAAGACTTCTTATCCTGGTGTTTTTCCACATACTCACAAGAAACCCTTATTCTGGGGGACTTCAACCTAGATTGGTTCACCTGTATATCAGAACCACTAAGTAATCTAATAAATCTCCATGGCTACCAGCAGCTAGTCCAAATACCAACCAGATGTGATAAAAAATCTAAAAGGGAATCCATCCTTGACTGGGTCCTAACTAACAACCCCACAATGTACCCTCACACAGGCAGTCTCCCAGACACCTTAAGTGAAACAACATAATATACTTTATACGTAGCAGAACAAGCATATGCAAAACCACTAAGTATATATCCACTAGAAACACACAAAAAATCTCTCCTGAGGTCCTCAACACTTTACTGTGTAACTGTGACTGGACCCCCCTAAAAACCTTCCCACTTGACCAGGCTGTAGCATATTTCAACAAACCATTTCTACAACACCTAGACACTGTCACTCCATTGCGCAAAATCAAGGTTAGAACCTCTACAAACCCCTGGCTCAGTAAAGAAGCCAAACAAATCCTCAAGTCCAGAGACACTGCCTGGCTTTACTATCAAAAAAACAAAGAAACACAAAGGCTAACTAAGTACCAAGAACTGTGCAACCATGCAAAAAAATGCATTAGGCTGGACAAAAAAATCCTACTACACATTACAAACTAAATACCAACACAACCCGCAAAAATTTTGGAAAAATGTAAACCAGCTACTAAAATCCACCCAAAAGGCTACCCCCAAACCAACCACCCCTGACACTAAAGTTCCCATCGAAACACAATTCAACTCCCACTTTGTGAACTCAATTCTATCCTTAGTATCACAGGACAGTTTCTTCATCACTATCCCCCTCAACACAAATAACACTAATACAAGCTTTACCCTCAATACAGTTTCCACCACTTCAATCAAAAGCATGCTCTCCAAACTAAAAACCTCATCAAAAGCAGCCGACCTACTCCCCAGCTATTTCTTGAAACTCACAGCAGATGCTATTGCTATCCCAGTCTCCACTCTCATAAACAGATCAATTGCTGAAAACTATGTGCCCAAACTCTGGAGAATATCCTATGTTACACCCATACATAAAGGCGGGACCTCCACTGAACTTAATAACTACAGACCCATTGCTTTACTCTCCCCCCTGGCCAAAATCATAGAAAAATGCATCCATACCCAGATGCTAAACTATCTCCTCGACAGCAACATCCTGTCACCTACTCAGCATGGTTTCAGACATGCCCATAGTACCACTACAGCCCTCCTCTGCTTCACAGACACAGTAAACCATCTCAAAAATGAAGGCCTACAAGTGTCAACTCTTTTTTTGGATATGTCCAAAGCATTTGACACAGTCTCACATCAAATCCTGCTAAACAAACTAAACCAATATCATCTATCAAATTTCACTCTTACTTGGTTCCAAAGCTACTTAACTGACAGGTACCAAGCTGTGAAATGGGAAAATTCTCTCTCCTCAGCTGCCCATAACTATAGGAGTCCCACAGGGTTCTATCTTAGGACCACTACTATTCACAGTCTTCACAAATAACCTCCATACATCCACACAAAATGCATCTATAATTCAGTATGCAGATGAAACTACCTTAATCTGTGCTGCACAAAACATTCCCACCCTCCTGCAAACAACTCAACTAGCATTCTCTGATGTTGAAAACTACCTTACCAAAGCCCAACTTATCCTCAATCCAAAGAAAACTCAGCTTATGATTATAACCAGTTCTAACAAAAACACTAACAGTCAATTCACTATCTACTCCACTAATGCTACTCCAATTGCTCCAGTGGCACAGGCTAAGCTATTGGGAATAACCATAGACTCCCACCTAAAACTTGATAGTCATCTCAACTTAACTATTAAAAAAGTACATGACAAACTGGGGTCGCTCTACCGTATCAAACCATTTCTTACCAACAACACAAGATCAGCCATTGCTTGCTCCCAAATTCTATCCACCCTACTCTATGCATCTCCCATTCTGACTAATCTCAACAAAACTGAACTAAGCAAAATGGAAGCCTGCTATAACAGAATTTCCCACTTTGCTGCAAATTGCTCATATAGAACTCATCACTGTACTGCTTTGAGACAGCTCCACTGGCTTGAACTGCCCAACCTCCTAACCTACAATCAGCTCTGCCTCTGTCATTCTATCTATTACCTCCCCAATAAGTGTCCTACCCTCAAAAACCTAGTACAACATCACTCAGCCAAAAGGCCTCTTAGATCATCAAGTAAACTACTACTAGAAGTCACCAACAGCTACAATAGCTTTGGAGATGCACTATATAGTAGTTCAGTGGCTAAAAAATGGAACTCTGTCCCTACAGGCATTCAAAACACATCATCCAAAGCCTCCTTTAAAGACCTCATCAGGCAACATCTCAAGGAAAGTTGGCAGTGCCATGATTGCTCCCCAGGCTAGTGAAAGTGGATAACACATACATACAAAATCTAGATCACTTGATAATAGTTTTCAATCTTACTCACAAACACTGGTGAATCTACAATGTATGTACTGTACCTGTGTACTATGTATGTATTCTATCTATGTTCCAAATTTCAGCTGTACACCACAAATCTATTAATTACCTTTATTTTTAAAATTAATATTTTTTGTTTGTTCTCTCCACTGCAACTGTTTATCTACTGCATACTACTGTAAAAACATGTCTCCTGTAATTTGTGTGTACACTGATTATGTCTAAGTAACTAAATGTGTCTGTAATTTTTCTTTGTGGAACTTTTCTCCCCAGGCCTCTGCTGAAAAAGGGCCTTTTTGGATCAGTCAGACACCCCCGGTTAACAAATGTAAAATAAAAAATAAAATAAATAAAAAAATAAAATAGTTATTTGTACTATAGTGTTACACAGTTATCGCATGCACTACTAAGGCTGACAAGTCCCCAAAGGTACTTCTAAGGTGAATGACATCAGCAGAACTGCTACAGTAGGGCACTGGGAAGTATTGTGGGTGGGAAAGTTCTCAAAATAGTTCAACCTACAAACATACACACACTTATACACACAGATTTGCCAAAACTGGGAATAGAACCCCTTCCTGTCTAGTTATTTGTACTATAGTGTTTCACAGTTATTGCACATGCTATAGAGGCTAAGTGCCTGAAGGTACTTCTAAGGTGAATGACATCAGCAGGACTGCTAAAGTAGGGCACTGGGAAGTGTTGTGGCTGAGGAAGTCCTCAAAATACTTCAACCTACAAACTTACACACACATTTGCCAGAACTGGGAATAGAACCCCTGCCTATCTAGTTATTTGTATTACACTGTTACATAGTTATTGCATGCACCACTGAGCTTATATTGTTGGGTTGTGCAAAGGTACTTCTAAGGGGAATGACATCAGCAGGACTGCTAAAATAGGGCACTGGAAAGTGTTGCAGGTAAGAAAGTCCTCAAAATACTTCATCCTACAAACATACACACACTTGTAACCACACACACACACACACACACACACACACACACACACACACACACACACACACACACACACACACACACACACACACACACACACACTTGCCAGAATGGGAAATAGAACCCTTGCCTATCTAGTTATTTGTATTACACTGTCACATAGTTGTTGCATGCACCATGGAAGTTATGGGGCTGGGGCTGTGCAAAGGTATTCTAAGGGGAATGACATCTGCAGGACTGCTAAAGTAGTGCACTGGGAAGTGTACTGGGTGGAAATGGCCTAAAACTGTTTCACCTACAAACAAACAAGCAAATAGACATGCACACACACACTTACATTTGCCAGGACTGTTATTAGAACCCCTACATATCTAATTGTTTGTACTATAGTGTTACACAGTTATTGCCTGCTCTACAGAACTTTTAAGACTGACAGGTGTCCAATGGTACTTTTAATGTGAATGACAGCAGCAGATCTTGTGAAGTAGGACAATGGGAAGTGTACTGAGTGGGAATGGACCCCTAATAGTTAAACCTATGGTCTCACACACACACACACACACACACACACACACACACACACACACACACACACACACACACACACACACACAAAGGCAAGTGATGTGATATTATAACCCCCACCTCAGCACTATTACACAATGGAGCTCATCTTCATGCTGGCACATGCGACTGGGTATGACCGGTATGCCACTGTCCATAACAGGAAATCAATCTATGCCATTCAGAGTATCTGTGTGTATGACTCACTTTTGTGTGTCCTCCTCTCTCTCTCTCTCTCTCTCTCTCTATATATATATATATATATATATATATATCACTGTCTGTCTCTCTCTTACCCATGTCTAAGTGTGTGTAATGCTTGACATATTGTTATTTGTTGCCCATATATATGTCTGTGTATCACAAGCAATAGATGCAGATATATCACATATGGACCACCTATAGCTAGCTGAGGGTAATCATGTCTTATAGGTGTGTGTAGGGACAGTTAAGGTGTACATAGCTGTCTGCATGCAAAGACATATATGCACAATACAGTTATATAGTCTGATGTGGGCTCCAACATGGCCTATGATTCTCTAAGTGTAGTAACATGCCCAGTATGACCTTCTATAGTGAGAGTGGGACTCCATTCTAGAGATAGTTGTAGTCCAGTCTGGGGTTTTGTGTGCTAAAGCCATACCACTCAAAAGTAAACAGGACTTTGCTAGAGGTACTAGGTTTGTTTTAGCAGACATTTTCTGACATATCTGAAGTCTGACACTGGAATGTATTGTGTCATTATCTAGTGACAGACATCTTCAGATCATCACAGTGCTTTACCAGAGGAATACAAGATGCATGATGCACAGACCAATATTATGAGCCCGACTACATACATTCTTGCCCAAAAAGGTCAGTTGAGAGGTGTGGCTACAGCCAGTTGACTGATGAAGCTGTGGAAACAGTCCAGCAACTTGGTGATATACTGGCTGGGGATCTCCTGCTTGTGTGGTATTCTTCTTACCTGAAAAGTCATATCCTGGAGTGAATGCCTCTCAGTTTTTTGCAGATTGTCCAGGTGTTTGTCTAGAGGTTTCATCCAGTCTGCATAAACTTGTGTTTTTATGGCAAGCTAGTTGCATAAAATTGAAGACTGATGTTACAAAATAATGACAGACATTAGTGTTTCAGACTTCATAACCTTCAGACAATTCCTGCTAATGCAAAACCCATTATTCTACCAACTTTCTCAGTATTGCAGGGCAATATTTACAACACATGCCTATCACTGGGGCTTTGTCCCACTTTTATTTATGACCTTGTCCAGATGTCTTGCTGTCAGAGGTTGAGAGGAATGGGTGTGGGTGTAGAGTGCATTCTACTGTGCAGAAATGCCCATTATATGTGTAATATATTCCACATAGCACTGTGATATCCAGGTATGTCAGTGGCAGAGCAGTACAGAGTAATGTGGTGAACCACTGACAGACAGTTGTGTATAGGTTGATAGGTTGCTATGATGTTAGTAGGGTATTAGCCCAGAAGCCCTTATAACCCATGTAGATGAGAGCGTAGCCCATGTTATGGCATGTCAGCACACAGAGCCCCTGTCCAGCAGGGACACAGGTGGAATCACAGGACTGTATTTTGTTTCCCGTGCACTTATACAGAGAGCACATCACTAGGTGTATTGAGGCGCTTGGCTTGCTGTTGGCAGGAAGTGTATTTCACAGATGGGGGAGTATGTGGTACACATATCTGTCACACCAATAAGCCATACTGATATCACAGCCCAGGTTGATGCTGCACCTACAGGTTAATGGAGTGCGCCTTGAGTTCCAGATGTGCAACAGTCCCATCAAGGCCAGGTCTGGATTGCTTTGTATGCCAGACAGGGGTCACCTCACCAGTGTCTGTAAGTAACGGTGTAGAGGTAAGGGCTGTTAGCCAATCTGTGTAGGGTAGGTATTTGGGGTTTGGGTTAAGGCCTTAGTGTTTGCAAGACCCTGGTGTGTAGAGTCTACATGGTCTGTGGTGTGTAGGTTTATGGAGTTCTCATGTGATTTTGCCTCTGAGGTATCCATTGTTTGGGTTTTTGTTTTGTTGCAGACCTCCACTTACATGGGTGTGTGGTGTGTATTTGCAGGTGATGTTTACGGACTACTTACACTGCATGGCACCTATGTTACTGCACAATTTGTTCTGGTGTGCACATTCTCCATTTGTCTGGCCAGTGGTTCCCATTCACTTATGTGTGTTTCTTTGTCCTTCTGTAGTCCAGTCAGAGGCTTTGGCCACAGTGGCTGCTGTTATGTATTTGTACTTCTGATGTGAGTGGGGTACATGCCCTTACATCATACACAAGGTTGTGGACTTCACATCTCTGAGTATACCTATTTAGCAGGTTGTCTATAATTGTACCACTCCATTTGCTGTGGTCCTTAAACGGTTCGTGTTGCTATATGTTATTATGAGGCTACATGTGTACCTAGCTGTTATATCATCACAGACTGATATCTGGACAGGCTCAAATATGACATTCAGACAAAGGCCCACACATGGGGACAGGGTGCTAATAATGTTCTGCCAAACATAGATAGTTGGGGGACTGGTTTGGTAATTGCTTGTTTACTCTGATGGGTATGATGTCTGCTTCCCCACTGTCTGCCATTGCTGTTTTTCTTGTTTTGCAAATATTTGGCAGGCAAATGCAATATTAGGTCAAGCAGAACAGATATACAATGCTTACTTGTGCTCCTTATGTGACAACCTGTGTCATTCCAAGGGTATGGTTGTTGACCTGTGACATGTCAGTGCTGACACAGAAAGGTGGCAGCCTTTTATAAACTGGCAGTACACTGACCCTCAGGTACCTGCTGTCCTACTAGGCACCCTACCTCTCAACTTCTGAGAGCCAGACATCTGGACAAAGCCAAAAGTAATTGGGGGACAGAGGCCTAAATATAGAGACCAATTTTAAGTATTGGCCTTACAAACCTAGAAAGGTGATACAATAACAGGTTTTGCATTAGCATGCATGTTTCTATAGGGTCTGAAGTCTGACCCTACAATCTGTCATTATTTTCTAGCCTTAGTCTTACGTAATTTGCCAGTGAATTGCCAGACAACTGCTTTTTCATGATATACAGACCACAAATATGATGCAAACCTCTGGACATTCTGCAATAGGTCTGTACAGCTGAGAGGTATGGTAGGCACTGTGTAGGTTACTCCAAGCTGTGTGCTCTCCATATGTGTGGCCCCCTGTCCATGACCTGTCCAGCTTTCCTGCATTAACAGATAATGATGTCTGGACAGTGTGTACAACTACTACTGTAGGTGTAGCTGACATGCAGAATAGTTGGCACTGCATTTCTTGGAATATGGCCCTGTCAACCACAGTACTGTACCTAGGCCACTACAACAAAACAGCCAGGAGTAAGTGCTGGCCACATCCTGACATTATTAACCACACATATACATAACTCATTGACCCCTGCATATTGTGGACATGCAACAAGTTATCATGTTGACTGGGAAAGCCCTGGCAATGTGTTCTCTGCTGCTATTAACCTACAAACATACATGTTACTCCATTTCTATGGGAATATGGGTGTGGCTGGGCACCTGTCAAATGTACACATTTGCACAGACTGTGCTATTTGCTTTACATCTTGGTTCCATTTAGCATAGTATTGTGCCCTGTCTTGGAGACTAGTGGCATATCACTAAAGACCACAGGTCAGATTGTAATGACATACATTTGAGTTTCAGACTTATTGCCCTTTAAAGCGTTACTGCAACTGCAAGACCTGCTGTGCTATCACTGTGTAAGCCTGTAGGGGGATATTTCATCATTTTTGCCATTTGTGGGCCTGTGCCAGACATTTCTTTATGGTTTTCTACAGCTGACTTGCTGGGTGAAGCTGAAGGGTGAGTATGGGATCCCCACACTGACATCCATGCCTGTGACCTATGACCCCCCCAGTTAGTTGCCCCCCCCCCACTTATACTGCAGTGGGATTTGTCAGCTTGGGTACTACTAAATAGTGTGGGGAAGCCAGTATTGGGCAAACATTTCCTGGTGTCCCACATAGCTGTCAGTTGTCTGCTGCTATGTCAGCAGGCCACCCCATTCCCTTGCATGCATGCAGCAATACCATAGATATGCTACCAGAACATACTACTCCATTCATTTATAGTTAAGAAGACTGACTTATCTTGTGCCTACGGCACTTGTGAGGATGGTGCTTGAGGGCTGCCTATGTCAGATGCAAACAGTACATTGCCTGTACATGGTAAGTTACAGGTAGTGTGATGTGTGTGGCATCCATTTTACTGTGTGTGTGAGTCAGAGAGAGATGTCAGTCCCTGGGTCCCTACAGTGTCAGTGTGTGTGTTATGCATTGCTTCTTTGCCAAGGCCAGGGGATACTGGGCATGCCTCCATCTGCCTACAGGAGCTGGCTCAGGGGGTTCCTCTTCCAAGTCCCTCTGCGCCTGTGAGGACCTTGGCAATGGTGGAGGGCTATGTGGCCCTTCCCTGTGCTGTTCCTGCCACAGCTGTTTCCACAGGCTCATATTATGCAGCATGGCACATGCTATGAACATGTGAGCACATGTGGCTGGAGAGTACTGTAGGGCTCCACCAGACATATCAAGGCACCCCAAACACATGCTCTAGAATGATCCTGGTTTGTGTGTGTGCCTGATTATGCCATCTTTGAGTGCGTGTGTGTGCATTTCTGATGGGTGTCATCATCCATGGCTCCAGTGCATAGCAGGATCCCCCACCAGATGGCCATATGGGATGTCCTCCCTTGCAAATACCTGGTAAAGCTATGAGGAATGCCAGATGTGGGAGTTGTGGTAGCTTCCAAGGCTGCAAGCACACACATTAATGATAATGCCCTGGGCATTGCACATGACCTGGCAGTTGGTGGAGTAAAAGCCCTTGTGGTTTACATAGACCATACCCTGTTCACCGGGTGGTGCTTTGATGTGGATGGCAGTGCAGTCTGTGTCACCCAGTACCTCCGGTTAGTCTGTTACATGGTGGAAGAGGTGCATATTGCTGGTCTTCTCCTCACGGGTGCTGGGGAATAAATGTGCTCACAGGCATGTGGTAGCATGGGATCCAAGAACTGGTGGAGTACCCTGGATGCAGATGCCTGTGAGACTCCCATGATGTCCCCAATAGGTCTTTGGAAAGTACCTGTAGCTAGTATTCTTAAGGCTACACATACCTTGGTATCCACTGGGATGGGTTCCCCTTTGTTAGCTCTGGGTCTGAGGTGAGGCTGGCTCAGCTCAATGAGTTGCTGAAGTATGTCCCTGTCCACCCTGTAGAGCTGTAGTATCTCCAGATCATGTACCCCCTGGTAGGTTACCCTGGGACTGAACACTCTTCTCCTCCTAAATCTGGGCCGGGTTGTCAGCATTATCCTCCTCACCACCCTCAGCCTCTAGCACATAGTGATGTATCAAACTGACAGGAGCCCCTAACATTTTGTCCGTTAAAATTCCCCCGAGAACTCATGTGTACACCAATGGTGCAGAGTTTGTGGGAAACAGATTGAAAGGTGTTTGTATAGTTTATACTGTTGTGCTGCAGATGCTGCCTGTATGATTGGCTGACTATGATACATTCCACCTGCCAGCTATATTATTTGTACTTGATTGCTTTTATTCTGCTATTTCACATTTTTTCCCTTCCCATTTCTGACCCCTTTTAAGCCCTGTGGTGTGCCATGCAAACACAATGACCAAATGTAAACAGTTCTGCTATTTCCGGGCTTTTTTTTTTTGTTTTTTTAGTTTGTTTTTTTTGTTTAAGTGCCGGCGCACGCTGCACAAACCTGTTTAGCTAAAGTAAACACATTTTAGCAGAAATGGCCCTCCCCTGGATGTGAACATGCTCCTCATGTCATGGAATAAGTAACTACAGCCTCAGACACACCCCCTTGCTTAGCTGTGCTTAGCTAAGCTCAAATGGAAGCTGTGGAGCTCCAATGTGCTTACACCAAGCATGACAAACCCCCTTTTCATGTCAGTTACTTCTCCTGCTTACACCACTGCCTTATAGCTCCTACGTGGTTAGGTGCATCCAGACAATGGTCTCCCATTTTGCTATTCAGTAATTTTTTTTCATTTGCATAACCCACTACCTTAATCCTTTGTTACACCAATACACCAGAGCCTTTCTCCTTAGCAACCAGTGTTATCTGTTATTGTTTTGATTCTGCATGCTACCCACTATAATGGCAAAGTGCAGATTTCACTTAAAATTGTCTTTTCACATTTTTTTAAATTTTCTGCATGATCTCATTTGTGCTACACTTAAATGGCAGAAATTGGCCAAAAAAAAACTTTTATTTTCATACTTTTGCAACTGTTTTCCATGCCAATGAACACATATTTGGCCACTGGCATGCCTAATAGTCATAATACATGCTTTACTTTTGAGCTGTCATGCCCCCATTTTGATTTTTGCAGAAATGTACACGATCAGTAACCAAATACATTTCTGCAACAGATACTGCTCTGTCACAGATGCCTGCTTGCTTACTGAATCACTAATTCAGCTCATTTACATGGTTTTCACCAGCAAATGAGGTAATCAGCATTATTCAGTGGTGTCCATCCCAGAATAGTTCTGGCAGGCTCATGCACACCCCCAGCGTTGTTTACTGAATCGCTCAGCGGCCATATTCTGTGCAGAAGTTGCTACACTATTCTGGCACAGTAAAATTGCTTTATTGAATCCCAGAGTGTTAATTGTACATATTAGAAGCACATCTGGTGAATAACATCTCTTTTAGAAGTCTATTAGCGGTATCCTTCTGTTTTCAACTATTTAATATGTATGTATGATGGCTTAATCAGGGACATAATCCTCTCACTATCGTGAATACTTGAACATTACAGTGATGAATGTATTTATGTATTTATTTATTTATTTATTTATTGGCATTTGATTACTAGGAAAGTCTGACTAGGTAGAAGCCTATTTGCATTGGAAGCTCATGGAGAAAAGCTCCAAATTATTACAAAACATTTAAGAACAATAATTTTACAATCTTTAAACATAAAACAAAAACATTTGCAGTTTAAATAATTAGAACAAATTAAACATAACAAGAAAGCATTGGTCAAGATTCCATACAAGTTATATGACAATCATTTAATATTTAGAGAAATGTTAGACGGTTTGTAGAGAAATTAAAGGTAAGTTAGTCTAATACAAACAGGATTTGCTATATGAAGTGGGGGAAAACAGGTTTATGGCATATTTAGAGAGAAGTTAGGGAAGAAAATTAGATAGTAGTAGTAAGGAAATAAATGAAGAAGGGAGAGTAAGGAGGTATAAGGAATGAAAAGGTACGTGTTCACATTTATGGATATAGTTTATCCTGGTTATGAGCAAGATCAGAGACAGATTTTAGACAAGAAGTCTTTCAGAGAGGTTTTGAAAGATGGAAGGGTATGTATTGACCTGATGGATACAAGAAAAGAGTTGCCTGGAGCCTTTTACTAGTACAGACAATGCCCAGCAGATTTGATAGGCTTGTAGACAGGTAGGAGTTTTTGGTCACTGGTTCACAATGACCAAGTGGGAACATAGCTGTATAGAATGTTTTTTAATGCAGGACAGGCAGATGGATGCTTTTATAGGTTTTTTATTTTATAGGTTGTCAGAAGCTGTGTATATGTTAGTTGATGAGGCAGTTCTTACCAATTTAGCCTTTTTAGTGCTATACAGTGGTATGTTCTGAAAGGGGTATTTGCTGCAAATGTATCAACTTTGTTATAGCATTGTTCAAGTTTTAATTTTTGTGAAGCCTGGAGATTAGTGAGGTTGGGAACACACTAAAGAAGTGTGGATAGGAGACAAATAGTAGCAAGTGTAGTTTTAGTTGCATTGGTGAGAAAGGTTCTGGCTTTGTAAAGCACCCCTTGTTTTTGAAGAGTTTTTTTATGCAGTTTTGTATATGCAGGTCGAATGTAAGATTATCATCCTCTGTTACTCCTAATAATTTGCTATAAGAACTGAGTTCAATGGTTATATTATTAAGAGAGAAGACTTTAAATTCTGTTTTTTTATGAGAGAAGGATTTGTGGAAAAAAGTAGTAATTTGGTCTTTTTGGGTTGAGCATGAGTTGTAAGTTACAAAGTTATGTTTCAGTGGCTGTTAAAGCTTCCTGAGTAATTTTTGGAGGTGTATCATGTTGTTAGATGTCCAAATGAGAGTGGAAATATCCTTGTATTGTATTATTGTGGCCTGTTGTGTGGACATATAGAGGGTGTTGGTGAAAATGTTAAAGAAGAGGGGACCAAGGATAGAACCATGTGGTACACCGGTGGTGACTGGGAGGTAAGGAGAGAGCATGGAGTGCCATTTTACTGACTAATACCTACTGGACAGGTAGCTTTTGAACCACAGAAGGGTGGGCTGAGAAAGACCTAGTGAGGACATTTGAAGTAGAATTTGAAGTAGAAGTTAGTTGTGATAAATTGTGTTGAAGGCTTTAGATAAGTCTAGAAAATAAATCTTTGCTAGCAAATTGGAAGTCTTATATCAAGTTTCAAGTGTAGGAGAATAAACTAACACTGTCATTTGTACAAATGCAATGAGATTGATGCACTTAATGGGAGACTAGTTGTGGCATTATTCTTTATTTCAAGCTTCTTTGCACTTGTTAATCATCATTGTCATCATCAATTAAATTAAAGTGATGCATATACATCAAGATATACAATCGGCATAAAAGTATTACAACTGCAGCTGTCTTTGGGATAGTATGGCCCATAATTTATTGGACCAGTAAGATAAGTATCTTTGGAAGTGGTAAGAAAGCAACGATTATTTTACCAATGTGGCCTGTTGCAGTTCTAGTTAGCAAAGGACTGCCATACTTATTACTTGTTATTAATGGCTTGGTAGTATTTTAAATGCATTACTAACAGACTGCCACAGTGGTGCAGCGGTTAGCATTGCCGCCTCACAGCAAGAGGTTCTCTGGTTCAATCCTTGGCTGGGGTGCCTTCTGTGTGGAGTCTGCATGTCCTCCCTGTGGTTGCGTGGGTTTTCTCCAGGTGCTCCAGTTTCCTCCCAAAGACATGCTGTAGGTGGCTTGGACACTCTAAACTGGCCCTAGGTGTGAGTGTGTGTGTGCCTTTTGTGGAAGGTTGGGTGCCGGGCTGGCAACTCGACACCATATAACTCCACTGCCAATCATGAGTGGACAGGTGATCTGCTGTGGCGACCCCTAACCAGGAAAAGCCAGAAGAAGACTAACAGACTGTTTTCTATGACTTCATGTACACTATGTACACAGCTCATATATTACACAGTATATGACAGGCACACTTTAAATAATAACTAATGTGTAGTTATGAACACTGCTTAACAATCTATTTGGCAGAGTGTGTGCACCATTTATAACAATGTACAGGTAGAACGTATTCATAAGTTACAGCAAGAGTTTTAGATATGTAAATTAAATGATAAATGATACCACCGAGACATTGTTTTCAAATGCTACCCCTAATTAATCGAGTAAGCAATACATAGATAACTAAATAATTAAACATACTTTACATAATTCCTAAATTTACTTCTCATACTATATCACTGTAACATGCACACACACACACACACACACACACACACACACACACACACACAAACATATATATATAAATATATATGAATATCTATATATATTTATATTTTATATATATATATATATATATATATATATATATATATATACACACACACACACACACACACACACACACACACACACACACATACACACACACACACACACACACACACACACACACACACACACACACACACACACACACACATGTATAGGTTCATAGGTAGGTACTAGGCTATCTGCCAAAAGGCATTTACAAGCCTAGCCAGAATGTATTGGCTTTTGCCACCCCATTAGATTAGTTCTCTGAGCCTCTGTCCAGCAGAGCCATTGAGGTGATCTCCGGGGTAAACTTTCTGTTTCCCATCCACTCATCAAGGCTTCTCTTGAAGAGTGTTAGCGAAGGGCTCTGCCTAATGTAGATTGAAATCTTGTTCCAGAGCATGGGAAGTCTCTGGGACAGGAATCTATCCCTCCAGCATATTCTATTTATTGTTGTGGTGAGGTTTAGATCCCTAGAACGTGTGGCTCAAGGGGATATGATTTTCTTTAGGTGGAGCATGTCCATCAGTTCTGGGTTGGACATAGCCTCGTACGTCAGGCAGAGATCACCTCTGAGTAGGCGGTATGCAACCGAGTATAGCTGGAGTTTCTTCAGTCAAGCTGCATAGGGCATCTGTTTTAGGCCAGTGATCCTACTGGTGAGGTACTTCTGTGGTCTTTCCAGCTGTTGCAGGTGTCTTGTAAGGTACATCCCAAATGAGGCATTGTACTCTATGATGGGTCTGATGAGTGATGAGTAGAGGGGCACAATGACCTCTTTTGATCTGGATGCAAACCCTTTTGTGATTAGGTGGGCCACATAGAAGTATTTTCTAACCACTTTGGCAATGTGATTATCAAAGGAGACATTACTGTCTACTTGGGTCCCCAGATCCCTTATTAAGTCTTCTGTATTTAGGGGGCTACCACCTATATGGTAGTTTGTGGGTACTTTGTTTTTTCCAAAGGGGATGAGTATGCACAATTTGGCATTTAGCTTGAGGCCATGGTTCTGACACCAGGTATCTGTCTCAGTGAGATCCTTTTGGAGGATGTCTGTGTCACCCGGAGAGTCAATTATAGCCCCTAGTTTGCAGTCGTCTGCGAACTTGGTCAGCCATAGTCCTCCTGTGCTTGCCTGTACCTCTGAGACAATAGTACATCACAAAAGATCATACGTGAACTTGACTGATAAGATTGAAATACAATACATGTAGTTTAACAATGAACCTACCAAACTGAGCATAAAGAACCTCTAAATTCAATCAACTTTCTAACCAAACGTACTAGAAATGTAAACAACAATATAGCACATCAACGACATATCACTACAAAACAAAGTATGAAAACAAAACTCATCTACACACTTTGCATACTCTATTTTATATTTGAAATACAATGACCCAGATCCATCCTCACTTACCTGCAAAAAAACTCCCTCCCTTCCCCAAGAGTTTACAACTGTCTCTTAATGTGGGGGCCCAACATAGGGGTTCTGTCCTCACACCCCCTTAACATATATACTAACTCCAATAAAACCGCAGAATCCTTTATAAACACATTCTATGAACACCTTCAGGAATGCATGGATCATGCGATCCCAAATAAAACCAAGACCCAATCCTCCAAAGGCAGACGTCCTGTCTGGTGGACCCCAGCCATAAACAAACTATACAATAGAAGGAGGAAGCTACTAAATGATAGAGCAAAATCCCAAAAAGGGAAGGCATCACTGATCAGTATTAGCAAAAAACTACGGGCACTCATAAAATTGTCTAAGGCCAGCTTCAAGAGAAAAATTGCACAGAACACTAAGGATAATCACAAGGCTTTCTTTAGTTATGTTAGGAACCTGGGTGGTAATTCCCAGATATGCTCAGAATTAGTCCAAAATGACAAAAAATACACTGAACCCACAGACATTGCCAACATCCTAGTTGACAGGTTCAGTGCAAACTTCTCCCACCAAAAGGGCAAATATCTATCCCAGCAGAGTGCTGCCCCTGACATCTCAGATGCTCAGGTAAGAGCCGCCCTCTCCAAAGCAAAAACACAGCATCAATGGGACCAGGCGGTGTCCCGGGCTGCGTCCTACATGAACTCCAAGAAGAGCTAAACCCAAACATAAAACTACTGTTCAATCTCAGCCTTACTACAGGATATGTGCCCAAAGAGTGGCGTACAGCATCAGTGGTCCCTCTCCATAAAGGTGGTGCCTCAACGGATCCTGGAAACTATTGCCCCATAAGCCTGACTAGCTTGGTCTGCAAAGCTATGGAAAGGATCATCATGGACCTCATAAATAAAAATATTGGGGACCTACAGACACTGGATCCTACCCAGTTCGGCTTTGTTAAGGGCAGAACCTGCCTCTTAAACCTGGTTAATTTCTTTGAAACAGTCACCAAGGCCATTGACGAGGGGAAGGTGGTCCACACA
This sequence comes from Protopterus annectens, assembly GCF_019279795.1. Taxonomy (NCBI): domain Eukaryota; kingdom Metazoa; phylum Chordata; order Ceratodontiformes; family Protopteridae; genus Protopterus; species Protopterus annectens. The sequence continues at coordinate 463,359,304 of NC_056734.1, read as the reverse complement.
GCCTACCTGGACCTCGCCAAAGCCTTCGATACAATACCCCACTTGGGCATCATAGATAAGCTCACCAGCTTAAATATAAACCCCTATGTCACTAGATGGATTGCAAACTGGTTCAAGGACAGAACCCACATGGTTAAAATTGCTGGAGCCATGTCAGACTCCAAACCAGTTACAAGTGGTGTCCCACAAGGCTCAGTCCTGGGACCTCTCTTGTTCGGTATATATTTCTCGGAGGTACAGGCCAACACGGAAGGACTGTGGCTGACCAGGTTCGCAGATGACTGCAAACTGGGCACCATAATCGACTCTCCAGCTGACACAAGCATCCTCCAAAAGGGCCTCATAGAAACAGACAACTGGTGCCAGAGCCATGGCCTCAAGCTAAATGCCAAAAAGTGTATAGACATCCCTTTGGCAAAAACAAAGTGCCCACAAATTACCACATAGGTGGTAATCCATTAAGTACATAAGAAGTAATTAGGGACCTGGGGCCCAAGTTGATAGCAATCTCTCATTTGACAACCACGTGGCCAAAGTGGTTAGAAAAACATTTTATATAGCCCACCTAATCATGAAGGGATTCACATCTAGATCGGGGAGGTCATCGTGCCTCTTTACTCATGCCTCATCAGGCCCATAATTGAGTACAATGCCCTTTTGGGATGTACCTTACCAGACACCTGCAGCAACTGGAAAGACCCCAAAAGTACCTCACCAAGAGGATCAAAGGGCTCAAACAGATGCCATATGCTGCCCAGTTAAAGAAACTCCAGCTCTACTCAGTGGCATACTGCCTGTTCAGAGGCGATCTGTGCCTGACGTATAAAGCCATGTCCAACCCGGAATTAATGGACATGCTGCACCTCAGAAAATCCAAATCCCATCAAGCTACGCGCTCGAGAGACTTGAACCTCAGCACTGAAATAAATAGGACATGCTGGAGGGACAGATTCATAACCCAGAGGCTCCCTTCACTCTGGAATAAAATCCCAGTCCAGGTTAGGCAGAGTCCCTCATTGATTCTCTTCAAGAGGAATCTTGATGAGTGGATGGGAGATCGTAGGTTTACCCCAGGAATCACTTCTGTGTCACTGTTAGACAGTGGCACAGTATACTAACCTCGAAAAAGGGCATAGCAAAATAAATTTAAAATGGGTGGCGAAAGCCAAACACATTCTGGCTAGGCTTATAAATGCCCTAGGGCAGATAGCATAGTATGAACCTATGAACCTATGAACCTAAAATACAAACACACACGTGTGTGTGTGTGTGTGTGTGTGTGTGTGTGTGTGTATGTGCTTGAGTGCGTGTGTGTGCGTATATGTATTTTAAAGATTGTCTTTATGTTATTTATTTCAGACAAGCAAAAAAAAAGTAACTAGAGGGGCTGAGAAAACCACAACGTGCAATGACACAAACTGAATGGTACAGTGCAGACTCTACTAAACTGTTGCACAAACTGTGACAGTGCTTAACATGAAAAATAATCAATGTGAAATAATTTCTGACTCAAGGGAAGAGAGGTCTAGAGTTTGAAAGTAGTAAGCAACAAAAATGTAATTCATAATTTTTAATCTATGTTCATGTGTTAGCAGGAATGTCTTTCTGTGCTTTATACTATTGATTACTGCTGGCATCCTGAATCAATGACAACTAATGCCTTGACTAAATGATCTTTTTTCTTTTAGGGACATAGACTAGTACTAGTCTAACTGCCCTGGTGGACCATTTTAAGCTTAGCTGATTATCCCATACGAGAATCAAACCCTGAATGTTGTGTTTGTAAAGTAAGCACCTTAACCATTATGCCAACCTCCCACCATCCTTCCACCATCTAAGACCACTTCAGCTGATTCTGGAATCCTTTTTATATTTGATAGAAACAAATATCATTTACTGATCTTGGTTGCTGTGCCTATTTCTCAGTGTTATTCAGCAACATCTGTGAGCCAGTAACTTACAAGTTGGTGAAATATATGACAAATGACCAACCATGGAAATGCAAGGAAAATTCAAAGTAGAATCAAGTACAGCATGTTTTGATTTGGGTTGTTTACTACAGACTGTTACATATACTTGTGAATTTATGCTCAAAACTGTCACTGTTAAGTGTGAAAACTGGCGTACCCCTGTAGTACAAAGGATTTTTAAAATGCATATGGTGCACACTTGGTAATGTATGATAGCTGAAAGCTATCTCTAGGGCAGTACTAGATCATTACATGAATGGCTTTTCTTCTCTGTTACTTATTAATTGGGATTATCTGAGGCAGAAAATGGTGGACTGATGTTCATGTGGCATTTTTACTGAGGCATCTCATTCTTCAACTAGTAAAGCAGTCTTGAAGGTTATTTCATTCATTCATTCATTCATTCATTCATTCATTCATTCAACTACTCATAATTCATTCATTTTGTATTCTCTTATTACCCACATAATCCAATGCAGGGTAACAGGAGAGAAGGAGTCTATTCCAGCATTTAGTGTTTGCAAGTCATAGAAATATATCAATACTAGGGACACAAGCAATCACAAGTCACAGACACACATGCACATGCACATACACTGACACACACACACACACACACACACACACACACACACACACACACACACACACACACACACACACACACACACGCACACACACACACACTTACCAACAGGTGCTTTCAACCATTTATTTTGCTGGACTTCATCAGATACATTATTGCACACGTATACTATTTACCACATCATATGACATATAATGATTAAAATCCTTTACAACTCATTAAATATTAAACATAACAAATCTTTCAATAACATACATACATCACATTCAAAAAATTGTTAAAACAATAATAATTAAATAATTCTTATTCTTATGTGAAACATTTTAGTATGACTTTATACTCACTAGCCATTTTTGTCCTGATGGGAAATATGCTATCTACAGTATGTAACACAGCATCTAATTTTTGTCCAGATCAGTTTTGAAATCCCATCCCTTTCATCCAGTTTCAAAAGACTTGCATTTCTTTCATTTCCTCCAAAATCAAATGTTTCTATAAAACACTATAGGTACTTCTCATTTTAATAGCATTCAAATGATCTCCAGTTCTTAATTTATTTATCTAATTTATTTATTTGTCTTTGTTTACCAGGAAAGTCCAACTGGTTAATATCTATTTTCAGCGGAGGTCTGAGAAGAAAAGCTCCATTTACTTAAGCTGCATTATACTAAGTTCTAGTTAAAAACAGAGTAGTTACATTTCTATTTACATTTATATACAAACAGTACTTACATTTATACATTCTAACATTTTACAGAGGTGAAAACAACAAATTAATAAAATCAAAGGAAAAAAGAACTCCAGTGACTGCAGTACCTCATTTTATTAAAACAACTTTAATGCTTTCATCCTAGGTATAATGGAATTGTTTAGAATACTCCTCCCATGAAACCTCACTGCTTTTTATAGTACTAAAAATCCAAATGTCTTAACAATTAAAACTTAACTGTCAAAATTTAAAGAAACATATGAGAAAATAAACACAGTTAATTTTCTCATGTTACAGATTAGCACTAGACTAATTGCCCTTCAGGACCATTTTAAGTACAGCTAATCACCCTGTGTGAGAATCAACCGCTGCACATTTTGGTTGGAAGGTAAACACTCTAACCATTATGTCAACTTCACTAATAAAGTGCATTTGAAAGTTTTCAATGGAGATTGACGTACAGTGTGGAACAGGAAATTTACCATTTTCCTCGCTGTACTGCAATCTCAAAGATGGTATATTAATTTAGCAGGGGGTGTGAGGGTGCGGGGGGACTTGCCCTCTTGCAGAAATGTAAAAAGCATTTTTTTGTTTTTATTTTTGTTTATAACAATTTCAATGTTTCAAAACGGTCTTGACCATTTGTAGTTCAAAATTTTGTAACTTCGAGCTTGTAAAGTAAATCTATATATATATATATATATATATATATATATATATATATATATATATACTATATATATATATATATATATATTATATATATAGATATATATATATATATAGATAGATATATATATATATATATATATATATATATATATATATATATATATAGATATAGACAGACATACACACACACATGGACACTCACACACACACATAAAACAATAAAATGTGTGCGTGTGATCTATATATGTATATATATATATATATATATATATATATATATATATATATGTATATATAAATAGATACACTTCATAATCTTGAAATACTGAAACACTGAATTTCAGTATCTCGAGAGCATGACAGCAAATCCAAAAAACACCAAAACTACAGAACACTGACATTCAAAATCCAAAACAAACCGCACACAGCACAATACACATACGTACACCAAAACACCCACATCACAAAATACACAAACAAAATTACACACATACATAAAGTAAACACATAAGCAGGGGGGCAAGCCCTCCCTGCACCCCCCACCCCCTAATTATATATACTAACTCCAAGATTGCGCAAACAAGAAACAACAGCAAACTCACACGCACATTCTCCAGACCCTCGCACACACACATCAAACATATCAGCACACTCACATACACTCTAACTCCCATTCAAAACCCTTACAAAATGCTCACTTACCTGACATAACACCTAGATCCACACATGGAACTGCTCACCATCAACACACAAACCCGGAAACAACATAGCGTAAGTCCATAACCGCAAATTTGATTATGAACTTTCGCTAGTCTCAACATTCGGCTTTATAGTCTCGAGATACTGAAATTTGACATTTCAGTATTTTGAGATTATAAAGTGTGCCTATTATATATATATATATATATATATATATATATATATGTGTGTATATATATATATATATATATATATATATATATATATATATATATGGACACACACACACACACACACACACACACACACACACACACACACACACACACACATAAAACAATAAAATGAGTGTGTGTGTGTGTGTGTGTGTGTGTGATATATATATATATATATATATATATATATATATATATATATATATATATATATAGATATATATATAGATATATATATAGATATATATATGTGTGTGTGTGCTCTTTCTTTAAAAGTTGCTTTCTCCCAGAAATCCCTCTACTGTAAGAAGAACAGCACACTTTTTTATCTTCAATATGAGTTCAGTCTGGGCTTTTCTACCTTTACAACCCCTTTACAATCTATATTAGGAGGGTTAGGAGGGTGGCCTAATGGTTAAGGTGTTTGCCTTACAAGCACAAGGTACAGGGTTTGAATCTCACAGGGGATAATTAGCTAGGCTTAAAATGGCTTGCAAGGGCAGTTAGCCTAGTACTAATCTATGAACCTATGAACCTATATACATACAGGTGCACACACACACACACACACACACACACACACACACACACACACACACTCATAATATTGACCTTATGAAATGTTGAACTGCATATGGTTGAACCATATCAGCAATGCTTCACAAAGTTGAAAAGTAAAAAACAACCAAAAACTGTCTTTCTGTCAGGGATAAGCCCCTCTGTACCTCCCTACTCCCAGCAAATAATATAGATGAATTCTGAGATTGAACTACAGTAAGGAAAAGGGTAAATTTCTCGATCCCCCACTGTACTGTGATCTCAGTACAACCACTTTAATACTTTGGAAAGCTGATCATATGGTCTCGACCATATGCAGTTCAACTTCTTGGATCATTAATATTCTGAAGGGGAAGCAGTCACAGTAAATCATTGAAGAGTACTCTTTCCATAGCTCATTTTATCAAAAAATAGCACAAAAGCTGACTAAAGAGACAGAGTGTGAAACAATTAAAATACATATTGCCACCTTGCATCCCCATATTATCATCATCGTCATCAACCCCCTTTTCCCCATTTTCTACATGTGGCTGGAATGTCATGTTAACTGTCGTCCTCTCTCTTGACTCAATGCCACTTTCCTGCCTTCTTCAACACTCATACCTGACTGTTGTAAATCTTCTCTCACACAATCCATCCCTCTCTTTGCTAGATTCCCTCATTTTCTCTTACCTTCTTCCTGTCTGTCCCAAGTCTTCTTCACCAGACTTCCTGCTTTTTTTCACATGTGCCCAAAGCAATGTAATCTGTTCTTGATCTTTTCTGCAATTGGAGATACTTTGGCGTCTACTCTTATGTCCTCATTTCTTCTTCTGTCCTACAATTTGCATCCTACCACCTTTCTCAGGCACATCATTTTCAATGTCTTTCTCATCTGCTCTGCCTTTACTGCCCAGGTTTCTGTACCATACAGTAGTACTGGTTGCACCACTCTTTTTTACATCTTACTTTTTAGCTTCTTTGGAGTTCTTCTGTTATACACTACACCTGACACTCTATGCCACTTTGCTGCAGCTCCTCTGATTCTAGCATTGACTTCCTCATTCAGACTTCCCTTTCCCTCAACTGCTCCTCCCAGATACTTGAAGCTATTAACCTGTTCCACTATCTTCCTTTCTATCTCAATTCTCGGCTTTTTCTGATTTCCCCAATTTGCTGATATTACCACTGTCTTATATGTACATATTTTCATTCCATGTGTTATCAGTTTTGCATTCAATTCCCATATCCTTTGCTGAAGTTCTTACTCAGAGTCTGCCTCTAATGTCACATCATCTGCATACAGCAGATTTGTTGATTTGTCCCGTCAGACTTGTTTGCTAATATAGTCCATTATCAGTGTGAACAGCAGTGGGCTCAGACCTGAACCTTGGTGCACACCCACTCCCTCTGGGAACCCCTCAAACAGACCAAATATTGTTCATACGTGAGTCATTGAGTCATTATACATAGCCTGCACTAATGTTTCTGTGAGTTTGAACCACCAGAGTACTGCCAAAATCAGCTTTCTTGGGAGTTGGGACCTTGTCATATGCTTTCTTTAAGTCTAACAATGCACAGTTGGACTATTTCTAATCTCCAGCTTCTTCTCAACTATCTATTGCATTGCAAATATCAGGTCAGTTGTACTGTATCCAGATCTGAATCTGCATCCCCACACCCCCATTATCTTAAATATACCAACTTTGAGAATGCACAATACTTTTTATTATTTTTGTTTAAGTTTTGCTGATTTACATTAAATGAGTTTCAATAAGTTGAGTTTTAGATGAAATAACATACTCTATATAGACTGATAGATATAGATATCTCAGTGCAGGAACACTCACTGGTGCCTATGGCAGGAATATCTGTCCAGGGAAGGAGCTATATTGAATGCTATGGTCATGAAGGCCAAATAAGATTTGTAGCACATATATTTAATTAAAGGAAGAGTGTGGCACAGGGAGGAGATCCAACAGGTGTGGTCTGTCACAGGAAGCAACAACTCTAGCCTCACCTCAGAGGCCTGCAAGATTTTTCATTTTTTTAAATGTGTTCTCTTTTGTACAGAATAATTCTTACATTTTTTATCAGCTATAGCCATCAGATTTGCTTTTAGTAAACCAGACTGGTCTCTACCTGGTTATGCTTGACCCGCTCCCCCATCTCGAATGCACTGCTTCATAAGGTAAATTAAATCTTTTCTATCACTCCATGGTTATAACTAATCTACAGCAGTTTTTCTCATGGCTTTCCAAATGACTAAACTAACATAAAGCTATGCTCGATGCTATGCTAAGTCCACGGCCTGCTCCTCTTGGTGACTCAAACATTCTAGTAGATCATTTTAACAGGAATCAATTGCCTATCAAATCAGCTAAGCAGTTAGCTACACTGTCAATCAATGAATGACTAATGCAGTGGCACTGTACATATTATTATTTGTCTGTGTTTATCATAATAAAGATGATGTCAGTCTATGAAATATCAGCAGGTTAAATATTAAAGTATAATTCAGACATCACAGTGTGTTCAGAATGACACATTATATGAGGTATACTGGGAAAACTTTTTGTGTGAAGCATTTTTCTTCAGTTTTCTAAGCTTTCTATATGCTTTATTTTATTTTACCTTAGCCTTCCAAAATAATACTTTCCTCAGTCACTAGGTGAGTCATACCTGTAAATCTACAGATATTTAGTAGGCTATGTATTATATACAGGAAATGAAAAGAAGAAAATATTTAACATGTTATAGTCATTTGTTTTGTTAGTCATCTAATATCTTGAGACTAGTCATTAGAAAAGAAAGCAGTTATTCTGATTTATACATCTGAAAGCCCACTGGACGAAGTAAATATATTTGCTTAGCTTGTTTTGGTATGCTAATTATTTGCTTCCTGACTACAGATACATTGTGCAATGAGTAAAGAAATTTCAGAGATTTGTTTTTAGGCCAAGAACAATGTAAGAAAATCTTTCAAATGAAGTAATGAATATTGATGCAGTTACATCTAAGATGCAGATATCTGAACCGTCGCTCTAGCAGTTCAAGGTAACAGCTTTTTCACAAACTTGTGTTAACTTTCTGTAGTTAAAGAAGCCTTTGCCACTCTGCATATATAATGCATTCTCACATACATGAAGCTAGCAGAATGAGCCCTTTTAGTCCACCTACTGTCTGATATTTCTAGCCAGCACCTAGAGCAACTACTCTTCCCTGATGGTGCATGTATCTCAAGCTCTTTTGAAAACATCCATTAATTTGGTGATAACTGACATTTCATGAGCTCATTCCACCAACCACGTTTTATGTGCAGAAATACTTCCTTACCTACAGGAAATAAGGAGCATACCATTCACACTTAAAACATGCACCAATACCGCTAACTCCTTATCTGTGAAGTACAATTTCCTCTTTTATATGCTCACTGCAAGAAAAGGACACAGACAAGCTCAGCACATACAATAACAGTAAGAGATGCCATTGCTATTTTACTAAGAAGTTTGCTACTAAAGTTTTACACTAAGCAACATTGTCCAGACTTCAGAATTTTGCCTACTCTTTCCAACTAGCACAGCATAGTGTTTTATTCAAAGGAGGATTTTGTGTATCAAGCTGTTATATTAAAAGGGAAACATTTCAAATAGCATAGACATTCCCTGAGATTCATTAAACTCCAAGCAGGAATAGTGCTGTTCCTGCATGGAGCGGATCGTGCCAGTGCAGCACAGCAGCGCGCCTTGCATATTCATGAAGGTGCTGTATAACCTGCACATGCATGATCCATGAATGAGTGCAGGAGGTGTTTCCAAGCATTGCTCGCACAGTAAACATGTCCCCTGCACTTTAGAATTGTCATACAGAAATTCAAAAGCAACTAACAGTGTCCGCGGACACTGTTATCACCACAAAACAGTGTCTGCAGACAAAATACATATTCATAGGTTCATAGGTTCATAGGTTCATAGGTAAGTATTAGGCTATCTGCCCAAGAGCATTTATAAGCCTAGCCAGAAAGTGTTGGCTTTCACCACCCCCTTAGATTAGTTCCATGTGCCTCTGTCCAGCAGAACCATTAGTTCCCTGTGCCACTGTCCAGCAGAGCCACTGCAGTGATCCCCGGGGGAAATTTTCTATTTCCCATCCACCCGTCAAGGTTTCTCTTGAAGAGTGTGAGGGGCTCTGACTGATGTATATTGGAATCCTGTTCCAAAGCATGGGGAGTCTCTGGGACAGGAATCTATCCCTCCAGCATGTCCTATTTATCACAGTGGTGAGGTTTATATCTCTAGAGCATGTGGCTCTCTGGGATTTGTTTTTTTTAGGTGGAGCATGTCCATCAATTCTGGGTTGGACATGGCCTTGTATTTCAGGCAGAGATCACCCCTGAGTAAGCGGTATACAACCGAATAAAGCTGGAGTTTCTTGAGTTGGGCTGCATAGGGCATCTTTTTGAGGCCAGTAATCCTTTTGGTGAGGTACTTTTGTGGTCTTTCCAGCTGTTGCAGGTGTCTTGTAAGGTACATCCCAAATGGGGCATTGTATTCTATGATGGGTCTAATGAGTGATGAGTAGAGAGGCACAATAACCTCTTTTGTTCTAGATGCGAACCCTTTTGTGATTAGGTGGGCTGCATCGAAGGATTTTCTAACCACCTTGGCAATATGATTATCAAAGAAGAGATTACTATCTACTTGGGTCCCCCAGATCCCTTATTACATTTTCTGTATTTAGGGGATTACCACCTATGCGGTAGTTTGCGGGTACTTTGTTTTTACCAAAGGGTTGACTACGCACCTTTTGGCATTTAGCTTGAGGCCATGATTTTGACACCAGGTATCCGTCTCAGTGAGACCCATCTGGAGGGTGTCTGTATCAGGTGGAGAATCAATTATGGTCCTTAGTTTGCAGTCGTCTACGAACTTGGTCAGCCATAGTCCTCCTATGCTTGTCTGTACCTCTGAGAAGTATATACCAAACAGGAGGGGTCCTAGGACTGAGCCCTGGGGGATGCCACTTATAACCGGTTTAGAGTCGGACGTAGAGCCTACAACTCTCACCATGTGGGTTCAACCCATTTCATGACATAAGGGTTTATGTTAAAGCTGGTGAGCTTGTCTATAATACTAGAATGGGGAATGGTATTGAAAGCCTTTGTGAGGTCTAGTTAGGCTGTGTGAACCTCCTTTCCCTCGTCTAATGCCTTGGTAACCATCTCAAAGAAGTCCACCAGGTTTAGGAGGCATGATCTGCCCTTAACAAAGCCATACTGGGTAGGGTCCAAGGTTTGGAGGTTCCCAATGTCTCTGTTAACGAGTTCCATGATGATGCATTCCATAGCCTTGCAGACCAGGCTAGTCAGGCTTATAGGGCGATAGTTTCTGGAGTCCGTTGTGGCTCCACCTTTGTGGGGCAGGATAACTGTTGCTGTGTGCCACTCTGTGGGTACATAGCCTTTAGAGAGGCTGAGTTTGAACAGTGTGTTTAGGTGAGGGGTTAGTTCATTTTGGAGCTCTTGTAAGACACAGCCTGAGTCACTGTCTGGTCCCATTGAAGGTGTGTTTTTGGCTTTGGATAGAGCTGTTTTAACCTGTGTGTCGGTGATTGATGGGGCCCTACATTCTTCTGATATGGTTATGGGCCCTTTAGGAGGTGAGAGGGGGGTGAAGTTTGCACTAAACCTGTCTGCCAGAATGTTGGCAATATCAGTTGGTTCAGTGTATTTTGTGCCATTCTGCACTAACGCAGAGCAGATCTGAGAGTTTGCACTTAGGTTCTTGACATAGCTAAAGAACGCTTTGTGGTTATCTTTGGAGTCATTGGCAATTTTTCTTTCGAAACTAGCCTTGGATGATTTAATGAGGGATCATAGTTTTTTGCTGATACTGATCAGGGATGTCTTTCCTTCTTGGGATTTTACTCTTTTCTGTACTAGTTTCCTCCTTCTGTTGTATAGCTTGTTTATGGCAGGGGTCCACCCGACTGGTTTCCTTTTCTTGGAGAAGTGAGTCTTGGTTTTACTTGGGATAGCACGATCCATGCATTCCTGCAGATGCTCATAGAGTGCCTTTGTAAAGGTTTCAGCAGCTTGGACAGCATTGTCCTTTAGCATGGGGGCTGTGAACCTTTCCACCTCGGTCTTAAGTAACATGAAGTTTGCTTTTGAAAAGTTTTTCATGGTGGTTTCCTTGATTGGGGCTGGGGGCAGAATTTGGATATCCAGATGATTAGTCTATGGTCTGATCTAACCAGCGAGGGGTTGACCTCCGGTGTGGAACAGCGGTCGCCCATGTTGGTGATGACCAGGTCCTATATGTTGTTCCCTCTGGTGGGGGTGTTGACCAGTTGATCCAGGGCGTTCAAGTTTATAAATTTTAGGAAGCGTTGGGCAAGGGAGTTAGTACTTGAGTAGTTCTCCCAGTTTATGTTTGGGTAATTGAAATCACCCAGTATTAGGGTGTTTGGTAGGACCTTCATATTTCCCACTGTCTCCAGAAATGTGGAATGGGGGTCCTGGGCCATGGTGGGTGATCTGTAGCAAGCTACAATTTGGATTGCAGTTTTGCCCATTGTTAGTTGCACATGGATGATCTCTGATGCATTGTGCTGCGTCACTAACCTGGAGGTGTGGGTATCTTTGATGAATATGGATACATCCCCGCCTTTTGTGTTTTGGTCCTGGTTCTGTGGCCGAAACGTATGGTATGAATTATAGCTTAGTAATGCTGGGGTGCTCTCAGGAGCCTTAAACTAGGTTTTTGTTACTGCACAGATGTCGATGTTCTCCATACTGAGGAGTGTCTCGAGTGCATGCATTTTGAGGTTTAAATTTCTGGCATTGAGTAGCATTACCCACAGTTTTTGGTTACTTGTGCTATTTATGGTGGTGGTTTTGTCTTTTGAGCCTTGCCTAAAAAAGGCACTATGGGGGCAGCAAGAGCCTTGGCCAGTATTCAAAAGCCTAAGGGTGACAGGTGCAAGCCATCTCTTGCGAAGCAACGTGGCTTGTCAAGCATGTCATCCCAGGTGGACAGATACTGAATCCCCTTTGAATGACACCAGAAACTTAGCCAATTGTTGAAATTGATATTTTTTTCTTTATACTGTGGCATCATTCTTGGTGAAGGCAGGATGCTACTCAGGGTCAGGGTCATACCGGCCTGGGCTACATGATCAGAGAATTCGTCCATATCTCTTTTCATGTAGTCCAGGGAGGTACGTCTCAGGTCATTCACACCAACATGGACAATGACAGAGTTGTATTTGTACTTGTTCTGGAGTGACCTGAGTGCTTGTGTTATGTGACGGATCCTGGCACCCGACAGGCAGCTAACTGTAACCTTCTCCTTGTCCAGCTTAGTTAGTGGGACATCAGTGTGCCTGACTATAGAGTCGTCCATTACTAGTGTGTTGGGTATGTTATTTTGCGTTAAGGGCTGTGATTGCATGGCACACTGATTATGTGTTTCATGGTTGGTGATGGGGTGTGGAGGTTGCTTGGATGTCTGCTTTGGAGGTCTCTGTTGCTTTTGCAGATTTTTATTTAGAGCCTCCGAGTATGTTTTCATGTATTCATGTGTGTTATTTGCCAGTGTTGATTTATTAGGTCTATGTGATACTGGTGATGCGCTGCAAGTATTACCCTTCTCCTCTTGACTGTCAGTTCCAGTCTTGGGTTGAGAGAGCTTTGCCTCCAGTTTAGCTGTATGATTGCATCTCTCGCATATATTAGTGTTTGGTGGTAGGAGGAGAGGGTTGTCTGTTTACATGAGGCAGTTGTAACATTGCCTCAAAATGCCCAGATTCACCAGTTGGACTGGAGAGTACACTGGAAACTGCCCTTTGGACATGCCTGAATAGGTAGAGTAAGCTGTTTTTCTGATTGGCTGGTGGGGACGAATAGAGAGCCTTGTCCTTCTGGACAATATAGGGGGGTCTAGTGCTAGGGTTAATTAGTGCTTGACTGTGAAATGAATGGTTTGAATGCTAAAGTTGAAGGTTTGTCTAGTGTCAAGGGAAAAATTGAAGCGTAGACTTCGTGGAGCCGAGAATAGTTTAACTCTAGCTAAACGGCGCCGCCCAGTGCGCAAAACCGCACAAATGCGGTTTTTATAGCAGGGAAGTGAAAAGGATAGAAATTAGCCTAAAATGGCTGATAAACTACTAACTTCTGGGCTGAAACCACTCCTCCAGGGTGCAGATAGGCTCTTCAAAGCTCCCCTCTCTCACAGGTGAATAGAGAAACTTCCTTCTATCCAAGTAAGGTATGGGCAGCACAGAAACTTGTAACACAGCCCAGGATTCAGCAATAACATAAAAACTGGACTGTATTAGTTCAGAAAGGAATTAAAAAGTATATATATTTTCTTTGTTTATTTTTTATTTATTTATTTTTTTTAGAAAATAGAGCAGATACAATCAAAATTAGCCCAAAATGGCCAATAAACTACTAACTTCTGGGCTGAAACCACTCCCCCAAGGACAGATAGGCTGCTCAAAGCTCCCTTCTCTCACAAGTGAAGAGAGAAACTTCCTTCTATCCAAGTAAGGTATGGGCAACAGAGAAACTTGTAACTCAGCCCTGGATTGAGAAATAACCTGAAAACTGGACTATACTAGTTCAGAAAGGCGAGTAACAAGTATATATATATTTTTTTTTCAGAAAATAGAGTAGATACAATCAAAACAACACTTTAAATGCACAGAAAAGGCTATTGCACTTTAGTGTGTAGCCTACAATAGTTAAACAGATTATTTAAACACAAAAATGACAATTCAAGTGCAGGTAGCAAATAAGTGCAATATGTAGCAATAACAAACTTTTTAAATCACAGATTCACTAAAAAAATTGGCGTTTTAGGCGGAATTAGTTAAGACAGCAAGAAAAGTAGAAAAATTATACTTAATCACTCCAAAGTCACTCTTTTGTCTCTCTGCTGCTGTAGACTCTGCAGAACACCTGGAAGGCACTTGCTGAGTGGGATACAAGTGCAAAAACTGCGCAAATAAGGTTTTTATAGCAGGGAAGTGAAAGAGATAGAAATTAGCCCAAAATGGCCAATAAACTACTAACTTCTGGGCTGAAACCACTCCTCCAGGGACAGATAGGCTGCTCAAAGCTTTCCTCTCTCACAGGTGAACAGAGCAACTTCCTCCTATCCAAGTAAGGTATGGGCAACAGAGAAACTTGTAACACAGCCCTGGATTCAGCAATAACCTGAAAACTGGACTATACTAGTTTAGAAAGGCAGAAAACAAGTATTTTTGTGTTTTTTTCAGAAAATAGAGCAGATACAATCAAAATTAACCTAAAATGGCCAATATGCTACTAAATTCTGGGCTAAAACCACTCCTCCAGGGACAGATAGGCTGCTCAAAGCTCCTCTCTCACAGGTGAACAGAGAAACTTCCTTCTATCCAAGTAAGGTATGGACAACACAGAAACTTCTAACATAGCCCTGAATTCAGCAATAACCTGAAAATTGGACTATACTAGTTCAGAAAGGCAGGAAACAAGTATATATTTTTTTCAGAAAATAGAGCCGATACAATCAAAACAACACTTTAAATGCACAGAAAAGGTTATCACACTTTAGTGTGTAGCCTACAATAGTTAAACAGATTATTTAAATACAAACATGACTTACTTCAAGTGCAGGCAGCAAATAAGTACAATATGTAGTAATAACAAACTTTTTAAATCATAGAAATACTAAAAAACTGGTGTTTTAGGCAGAATTAGTTAAGACAGAAAGAAAAGCAGAAAAATGATACTTAATCACTCCACTCACTTTTCATACCTCTCAACTGTACATATTTTCACAGAATATCCAGATTTCTGCCTCATAGTTTTGTTGTGTTCCCTCCTAACATTTGAGTTTAAGACTACACATTATTCATTAAATTCATACTAATGCAAAACCTATTATCCCATCAACTGTCTTAAGTTTGTAAGAGCAATATTTAAAATCAGTCCCTAGTTCCCCCCATCATGTTAGGCTTTGTCCAGATTTTTGGTTCTAAGAGGTTGAGAGGTATGATTAGAATACACATAGAATCACAGCCCCCCACAATGGTCCAGCACAGATAATGTCCACAATGGTATGCCAGTATACATGCTGGCATACCAAATAAGTAAGCATGTTCCTGAGAGGAACATGTAAAATAATACATGTATGATGTAATTGTTCAGATGTCCTGCCCAAAGAGGCAGAAAGCAATGTGCATACCCCTAAAGTAAATAAAAATAAAACACATTTATTTTATTTTTTTCCATCCCCAATAAAGTTTAAGCATAGCTGAGCAGGTGTGCTCATCTTGGAGCTGTGTATAGCATAGCTGAAACATCCGAAGGAGCTAAATAGAAACATGCAGCCAAAACAGTCAAGGTGAAATCGTGTAATGGTTAGAGTGTTTGCTTAGCATGTAGTAATTCGTGGTTCAAGCCCCAATGCAATCCATACATTTTTATATGTGAAAACAGCACTAAAAGTATATTTTTTATAAATAGGTAGTGAATAATATATATTTGTTAACCAGCAAATGTGAGGTGTCAGTGTAGTACAGATGTGAAACCCACATATAAACACAAGTGTCCCATACAGTATAGCCACAAAAGAATATAATGTAATGAAAGCACATAGAGGGATGTTATGGAAGGGAAACATACGTATCATAAGATGTCATAAAGTAGGAATCAACCCCACAATCCTGATATTCCATAAAATGAAAGCGGAAAAAAGCTAAATTGTGCGCAGCTATGCTTAGCCAGAGTAAGCATTGCTTAAATTTGTATGCTTGACAATAATTAGTGTAGCTAAGCGGATTTGCACACTGGTAAGCAGTGCTTAGCATCTACCCCTTTAAGCAATTCTTATCTGTGCTAAGCGGGTTTGCTCATTGCTTAGCTTAGCTCAGCATATTCAAACTCGGCCAATCAGTGCAAAAGGAGGGAATACAGCCCTATTTAAACCCCACAGGTGGGAATACAACCATAACCAGTTGTAGCTGATCACTTCAGGCGCTATGGTTGGTGTTGGTGAAGGTGTGTGTTTTCCGCCGCAGCGCTGGGGCATTCAGGAGTCCAGGGTCATGTTTAGACTCTTAATAAAAGACCATGAAGGGATACTGCTGTGCAGGACCAGTACCAGGGCTCCCAATACAAAGTGGAGGCCCGGGACCAACTCGCACATGATCTCACCAGTGCCACTGGCATCCCCTGGACTGGTGAGCAGGTCCGGCACCACTTTGCTGACTTGAAGCATAGGAAGAGGGAGGTATTGAACCAGTGGGTCCAAGATGCATGGGCAAGGAATATCCCAGCTGTGTGTAAGTATCAGTATCAATAAGTGTTTTCAAAAGTCCAGCCTATGTATATGATGGATAGGTATGCAGAAATGTTTCTTTATCTCTTGTACAGCTGCGGATGAGAGGGTCGCAAACATGGATGCCCATGCCAGCAGGCTGCTAAGGCTGTGTCATGAGGCTGTTGAGTACAAATCTAGCTTATAGTATTCAGGGCAAATAAATAGAAAGGAGTAGAATGTCACCCGTCAGTATTTAAAAATGGGTATGGTTTGTGCTGAAATGAGACATTAGCAGAGTAATAGTGATGTACAGGGTATATATTAATAAAAGTGTCAGTACCTGTCAGTAAAAGTCAAAACTTCAGACTGGTTGTGTTTACTTTGGTATGTGATGGTATGAACTGAAATGTGTACAGTTTCTGCACAGCAACTACAGCTCTGAAAGGCTCATCTGACAAAGATTGTGGAGTAGCAAAACAGGAGATTAACCACATGAAATGTTCCCTGCACCAAGATCTGATACCTGAGTATTAATGTTGTGTTAACCAGTGTTTTCCAGACTGTGCTATGTCAAAGTATGAATACACAGTAGAAGAACTATCTGCCATGCATGAATGTCAGAATTACAAGGTCAGATTATACAGTCAAGGGAGTATTAGACAGAAAACAGTCAAACAAGCGCCAGCAGTTTCTCAATAACTCATTCTGATGAAACATGAGCTTTGTTATTTTTTTTGCACAAACAGGCACGGTTCGAATCCTGGGAGTGGTAGTAAGCTGTATGCATAATTTCACCAAGGAATATGTGTAGAAACAGTCAGGCAGTGTTAACAGAAATTTCCTCCACAGGTCTGCCAGATAAGAAAAGGTACATCTTAGCTGTAAGAAAGCTGTACTTATGCACAGTGTACAACACCCACTGTCCAACCCCAAGGCTGCAAATGACAGCAAGATAAGTACATGCACCAAGTAGTCTCCTCCAGGAAATGTCCCTCAAGTGTCACATTGTTACAGCTAGTGGTCACTGCCACCCATACCCAGGGTGACAGAAATCAAGGCAGAGTATAGCAGTAGCACACACACACACACACACACACACACACACACACACACACACACACACACACACACACACACACACACACACACACACACACACACACACACACACACACACACACACACACACACACACACACACACACACATACAGGCACACAGAATGAGTGCACATATGTAACCCTGACTATGTGAATATGGGTAGAAACAGTCAGGTAGTGTTAACAGAAACTTCCTCCACAGGTCTGTCAGGTAAGGAAAAGTATAAATTAGTTGTAAGAAGTCTGTAATTACACACTGTGTACAAACATACCACTGCCCAACCCAAGGTCATAGGTCGATGTAAAGTGAGGTAATACCTGGAGAGTAATGATTAGAGCAATGATCATTAAAGTTGTGAGCAATTGAAGCCTATAGGGTTGTTAATTGAATTCTCTCTCTCTTCTCCACCCTATCTGTACCAATAATCTAAACACATAAATCAATGGGTATGTTTTTCACCAAATCTACTGTTGGGACATGTGTCCTATTGTTCTACAAATATTTAAACATTTGACTATTAATGTTCCCTGTTCAAATACTATCATTGGTGGCCTGTTGCTATCAATGTAACCTGCATGTCGTTATAATGCCCACTGTGGTGCCATATATGCATGTGTTCTGTTTGCTATGCAACGGTTCCAAATCTGTTGTTTTGGGTTAATGGGAATACCTATGCATGCTGTTATAACTAATTCTGGAATGTGTTTTTCATGACTAGCCAACATATGTTATAAAACTGCAATACCATAGCACATCTGGGAAGGCTGATTCCAGTGGATTCACCTGTCCCACCTCAACTGGTCATGGCACTGGGCTCCAGCACGTCTGGGACCCAACATGGGACCTCCTCATCCACTGGTCCTGCACCACCTTTGGGTGGAATCACCTCAGAGGATGGGGCCCATCCCCCCCGGGAGTGGGCACAGACAGGACACTGTCACCCATCGTCAGGTCTGGGGATTGGTGCATAGCTAGCTTTGAAAGGAATTTAGAGATCTGCTACACCAGCTTGAGAGCCGTGTGGCTCATTTTGAGGGTCAGCCTACCCCTCCTGCTCAGCCCTCAGCACAGCCAACTTTGGGGCTGTGAAGGTGCAGTGGTGATTGCCCATGGGTGGGGACCTCAGTCCCACTGTATTCATTTGGGGGCTCGTGGGCATACGATTACCAGCCACCTTCCCTATCCAAGGTGTTTACTCCACATATGTGTCATATACCACCCCTCTCTGCTGTCTTGTCTGTCTTCCTACCCAACCTACCTCCCAAGATATACCTACTATCCTTCCCCAACAACCCACTCTCACCTTATATAAAATAGGGCAATCTGTTCACACAAAAAAATGTCGCCCCACCCATACATGTCCATTTTGCACATATGTCCACTGGATACATGTAATCTGGTCTGACTGGCTTAACAACACATTACTGTTGTCCTCACCCCTCTCTCAGGGGTTTCAGTGTCCAAATTTACCTTCAAATTCTATACAAATACACAGTTGTTGCTGTATCAGAAATGGACAGCTATGGACTTTCCTTACACCTGTCTTGCACATCCCTAGCTATCTGTCACATTGTTTTACCCTCTGTGTGCCCCCTTTTTCACCACTTCCCTATCACCCCTTTTTTCTTTTCTTTTAAAGAAATTAGTGCGGGAACAAGTTGGAGTAAGCTGCAATAAGCAGTAGTAAGTGGCAGTAAGCGAATTTGTGTGATGCTAAGTGATGCCTATACAGATTAAGCAGTTTCCCGTTTAACCATGTGCTGGCATCACTTACCATCATGCAAACCAGGGCAAGGCCACTTACAACTGCTTAAAAGTGCCTTAGTCACCTTGTCTCCATCAGCCACTGTTCTGCCCAGAAAAAAAATAACCAACACAGCAAAGTCTTGAACGAGGGATGCTGTACACCACGCTCAGAGAAATTTACCACTACACCATCTGAGATGTAATCACGAATGCTGTTTTTTCAAATATATCATTCAGTGCAGGTATAGAATAGTATGAAACAAAGAAACAAACACTTTGGAATCAGTCTTGTTTAGTATATATAAATATACACATATAGATGTGTATGGTGATAGATAAATATTAAAAAGTATATACATCAGATATATGGAGCTATACATATAAAATAAATATGTATAGAATATATACATATATATTGTTATATAAACATATGTATAGATAGCAAAAGGGAATATATACATATATCAGTATAGATATATCTAAAAGAAATATATATATATATATATATATATATATATATATATATATATATATATATATATATATATATATACCCATAACATGTAGTGGAGTCATACCCAGCACCATACCTCTACACCTCTTAGTACAATAATTCTGGACAAAGGCTGTCAAAATGGGGATGTCAATAGTCCAAGAACAGGGACATAATGTACATACTGCAGTTATAAATGTAGAATGTTCCTACAGTAACAGGGTTCATGTCAGCATACATGTCCAAAAGGATTTGAGTTCTGAGACTGAAATTATGTCATCATTTACAGACAGAAATCCTCACATCATCACAGTGATTTACCACAGAAATGAAAATAATGATTCTGTGGAACAGAACATACATATGAGCAATAATCCTGGACAGTCTGAAACAATCTGGTCAGACGAGAGGTATGCTCAGAACCCCTTAATGCAACAAATCTGGACAAAGCCTGACTGGGGAGGGGGTGCAAAGCCATGAAACTGGGAACATATCCCAAATACTGGAGTAGATAAGGTGACATAGTTGATGCAGTAACCCCTTCATGCCTGTTGTACCATATATTGGCTGGAATAGCCCAAGTCCAAAACCAAATTACTCCATACTACTCACTGACATACGTCTTCACATCATCCCACTGATGTGTCAGACATACACAACATGTATGGGGGCCAGGAAAGAGTACAGCTGATAAATATCGGGACATAGAATCACAGTAGGGAAATTACATGAGCTGCTAGGCATGTCACCAAGTACTGTCTAAACTAAAGGCAGACTTACATAACACAAACCCAATTTTGCTATGGGGGAATACACATGTAATTGCAAATATATCAAGCACTACAGGGATGTAACAGCACTGGCCAACAGACACCAGCATGAAAGTGCTACCCAGAACCTCAGCACATTCAAATTGACATACTGGTAAGCCACAGGAACAGTAGAGTATATGGACTGTGTAAACAAAATCATCAGCATGTTTGCCACTCACATACTAACCCTATATATACTCTGGCCCAATTCACAGTGAAGTCTGATGCCTGACTGTGGTATGGGACATGTCTCAGTCTGCCTACAAACATATACAGCTGATAGAGCATCAGAAGCTAGAGCAGCATGCAAAGTCAGATAGACAAGGACCCTCAACACTTAACATCAATCCCCCCAACACAGGCCAAATAACACATTCACAATACAGTGCTACACAATCCTGACAGTCTGTCAACAACTGCCAGAAATACACAATCCTCTCAACTGTATAGAGTCCCACAGACTGTCCAAGTTTCATCCTCATATATAAGACCTTCTACACATAACATCTCTGGCAGTCTGATACATCAATGGGATGATATCTGAAATAAAGTCACTATATAATGATATTCTACACCTATACACTTCTTACAGTATGAAATCTGGACAAAGCCTGACATATCTGGGGGCAGGGCCCAAACACAGGGGCATTATTGACATATTTCTGTCATAAACTGAGAAAGTTGCTGGTGTAACAGGGTTGTTGTAATATATCTGTTCTGAGGGCTATGATGTCAGAAACACACATGGATGTTACCATTTACTGACTGTAATCCTCAGAGTATGCTACTGAATTTCCAAGGCCAAAGAATGTGTGAGTAACACACCAAATATGAGTCCAAACTCTGGCCAGTCTGCAGATAGCCCTACATTTGGACGTTATTTCAACCACATAACACTATCAGACTTAAATTCATGCAGAGCAGTCATATCCACATAAACCCTGTCAAACTAGCATTAGTTCAACTGTATAACAAGAATACTTACATTTTGTCCCTGTCTGGAACATTCTCCCCCAGTTTGTTGGGCTGTCTCCAAGGTGTTTGTCGTAAGATGTATTCCCAACTACACTTTGTGATGCTGTTTGTCACACACACCTCCATGAAGTACTCCTCTAAGGCAAGGAAAAGGGGCAATGCCCACATGAAGTACTCAATTATAGGAGTGTGTTTCCATGCTATTGGCTATAGGAATGATACCACAGCTGTTTCACATGCAATTAGCAAGTGGGGGACTCCAAGTGGTGCACAGGCCATCAGCTGCTCATGAGCATTACCTACTAAAGGCAAGATGCTGCCTATACAAAACAGATGTATATCCTACAACTGTCTGAGAGAAAGAGAGAGAGAGATACACACACACACACACACACACACACACACACACACACACACACACACACACACACACACACAAACAAACAGACAGACGCACACACTCACACACTGAGACTGATGGAGTATACCAACTGAACTGAAAACAAACACAGCTATGTCAAACAATCAAGCCTGTAATGGAATGTAGTAGGGGGCATGTAAATGTGGATAATAGGAAGTTCAAATAATATTATGTCTCAATAATACATGCTGTACTGATATTTTGCTGAGTAGAATCTATGGCCAGAGAAACTGTGTCTGTCTGCAGTGACATAGAACACAGCTCAGGGCCCTGAGTCACCCCAGGAAAGGATGGCTCACATATGACCAATACTGGAGTGTGTGTTGCACAATACCAACTGTGACACTGCTAGGCCACACCCAGTGCAAATCATACCATTAGTAACTCTGCTATGTCCAGCTCTGACTTGTGCCTTTTTTTCAATGCCAATGTCTCCAACCCATATAACATAGCTGGTCTAACTACCATCTTGTAGACCTTCCCTATCACTCTTAATGGTACTTGTCTGTCACAAATCACACATGATACTCTTCCCCACCACCCTCATCCTGCCCGTACTCACGTCATCACCTGTGCCCCACACTCACTGTTGTTCCCAAGTATTGACACCTATCCACCTTAGCAAGCTGTACTCCCTGCATCCTCACCATTCCTCCATCCTCCCTCCCATTCCACAATGTCATCTGCAAACAGCACAGTCTAGGGGGATGCCTGTCTGATCATGTCTATCAACCTGTCCATTGCCTCTGCAAATAAGAAAGGGATCATAGCTGATCCCTGATGTACTCCCACTTTCACCTTAAACACACCTATCACTCCCAATGCAGAACTCACTGCTGTCACACTAGCCTTGCACATTTCCTGTAGCATTCTTATTGATTCCTCCACCACTCCTAACCACCTCATACAATACCACATCTCTCTAGGCATCCTGTCATATGCTGTCTGTAAGTCCACAAAGACACAATGCAGATATGTCTGACCTTCACTGCATGTCTCCATCAACACTCTCAGAGCAAGCATCGCATCTGTACTGCTCTATCCTGGCATGAAACCATGCTGCTGATCAATAATCCTCACCTCCCTTCTTAGCCTAGCTTCCACCATCTTTTACCATGACCTCATGCTGTGACTGATCAATGTTATCCCTCTGTAGTTACTACAGCTCTGCACACCACCCTTATTCTCATAATCAGTACCCAAACACATTTCATCCACTCCTCACGCATCCTCTCACTTTCCTAGATTACAGTAAACAACCCGGTTAAAAAGATCACTGCCATTTGTCCTAAACATATCCATGCTTCCATAGGTATGTCATCTGGACTAATAGCCTTTCCATTCTTAAACCTCTTCATAGCTATCCTTACTCCCCCTTGATAATCTGCTGCACATCCTGATTCACCATACCCACATCATCCAACCTTCTCACTCTCTCATTCCTCTCATTCAACAGCCCATCACAGTACTGTTTCCACCTGCTCGACACACTCTCCTCGGTGACTGCAGTTCCACCATTATCCTTTCTCAGCCTCAACTGCTGTACATCCTTCCTAGCTACATGCCTCTGTCTAGCCAATTTGTACAGGTCCTATTCTCCATCCTTGGCATCCAACCTTACATACAACCCTTCAGATGCCCAATCCTCAGCCTTTGCCGCTACCCTCTTTGCCACGCACCCCACAATTATTCTAGTAACTAAATATCAATATTTAATATTTAATGTGTTTAGGTTTTATCAGTATGTTTTTAGGCATTTAGTTTTAGGTGGACAGATATATTAGATATTAGTTATTAATTTTTTGTTTAAAGTGTTATTTGCAATTGTATTAATTAATAAATTATTGCATATAGTTGATGTAACAAACTTATATGGATTTGTTAGTTTCCACACAGGTTTCATTATATATTATATATTGTATATATAAAAACATATATATATATATATATATATATATATATATATATATATATATATATATATATGTTTTTTAGCTTTATAATATTATTAATGAATGAGTTTTAGTTGGTTAACGTTTTGATTGGTTGATGGAGTATGGGCGTGCATATGTTTTACATTTAAAAGATGGTGAGAAAGGTTTTTACATTTACTCTGATGATGCCCTTAGTATTAATGGGTGAAAGCGCTTAGGATTCTGTTCAGTGGATTGCTGGTTGTTCGTTTTCCAATAAAGTCTTTGTGTGACGTCGATCCCAGTCTGGCTTTTCTTACTACTTTCTGCATCTGTCTGTCAATCCCACTTCTCCTTGGCCAGCCTCTTTCTCAGTATACTCCCTGTACTTCCTCATGCCACCACCATGACTCCTTGTCCTCCTTCATCTGTGCAGATGTCACACCAAGCCCCATTCTACTCATCTTCCTTACTAGCTCAGATGTAGTTACCCAGATATTTGCTAACTCCTCACTGTCATCCACTGCCTGTCTTAATCTAACCTGAACTCAACCTCACAATCACCCTTTCTCAGTAGCCACTATTTGATCCATGGTGCCGTCCTCACACTCCTCCCCCTCTTTGTAATCACCAACGTTGTCCCACAGGCCAACCTTCCATGCTGCCTAACTACACTTTCCTCTGTCACCACTTTACAGTTACCAATCCCCTTCAAACAGGCTCACCTGCATAGGAGATAATCCCCCTGTGTGCATCTTCTTCCACTCTTGTATGTCATCCTATGCCCCTTGGTCTTCTAATACTATGTATTCAGCACACCCTTGTCCAACCTCTGTTGCAAACTCCACCACCATCTCACCTTCTGCATTCCTTTGTTTAACATCATACCTACACATCACTTCTGCATCCCCTCTGTCCCCTTCACCAACATGCCCATTGAAATCTGCTCCAATCACCACTCACTCACCCTTGGGTACATGCATCACCACTTCATCCAACCACAACAAAGTACGTCTGCCTCATCCATCACACACACAATTACCGGAGAATATGCACTAACAACTGCCAGCATTACACCATCAGTTCCCAGCCTCCTGAACATCACTCTACCTGATGCTCTTATTACCTCCACAGACACTCTTGGCATAATATTCCTTCAGGTTAACCCCTACACCATTCCCCCTTACATACACACCATGATAGAACTATTTGTACCCGACTCCAATACACACAGTTGTACACCCCTTCCATTTGGTCTCTGGCACACACAGTATATCAACCTTTCCTCTGTCCAGCATATCAGCTAGCTCTATCCCCATACCAGTCATACTTAGAACATTAACAGTTCCTACCATCACTACCACACACCTAGTCTTTCACCTCTCTGCCTGCCATATGAGCATCAGACATCCTCCAGGGTATGTCTGTGAATGCAAAGGCTACTGCACTATCAAATGACATATGTGTGTTACAGCAATATGAAGAAAGTGTCACTAATTGCGGGCCATAGCCCACCATGTATGTGCATTGTCCTACAGATGTCTTGCCCTAACAGGCTGACATGACTGACTGAGCAGCAAGACTGTCATTATAGTGTGCCATACTGACATAGAACAGAAATGTATAGCAGGTATTACCTGTGCATATGTATGTATGGGTAGGTGTACCTGGCTGCATCATAACAACTGACATAGGATGCAAAACGTCAGGTGAATAAGTTGTACATGTACACATGTGTAACCTTAGTTTCTGTGCATCCAACAGAGTTACACCTCTACAGCTACTGGTGGTGTCATTGCCCTGACACAGACATGGGTAGTATAATAAGCATGAATATCACATTGAAATTGTAGAGGTGGCCAACTGTGTTCTGATCCTGTGTCCATGCCTACCACAAACAGATATATGACCACCCACATAGCTGTATGGCCTCAGCAACACCTTACCTAAAAAACCTGTTTCCACCAAAGTAGAGAAAACCCCTTTGCTGGACAGCAGCAATGCACAAAGCACATAATGTGATGTTATATTTGTTGTACAGGGCAAAGTAGGAGCAGGCACCAACTGGGCGGCATGTCAGCCTTTGTCTGAACAAGCATAATAGGTCACAGGTGGATTACTGTAAGGCTAACTACGAGTACAAATTGGACACATCCACTAAGGGCAATCACAAGGCAATCTTCACATATGTGTGCAGTCTCAAAGACATCAACACAACCCACCCTGTAATGGTGGTCAATCACAGCACATACACACACACCATAACTACAGCCAACCTAATGCAGACAGGTTTAGGGCAAACGTCACCACCCTGGATCACTATCAGTATAGGTGGATATGCACAGCACATGCACCCGTCTCTTCTTCATCATCATGGATCAGATGCAAACTGCCTAATCAAAGTTGACAAAAGCAAGTCCTCTTGGGGATTGATAACATTCCTGTCTGCATCCTACATGACCCCAGCCATATGCTTCCAGCTCCATTACACACTGTATGCAAGCAAAGCCTGAGCACCATTGACATCCCATCTGCAAGGAAAGTAGCCACTGTCATTCCTCTAAACACACGTTGATGATGAATGGCGGTTTATGTAATGTACTGGCCCTCACTGGGGAGAACATGATACATCAGGACCAGGAGTACAATGCATGTTCATACAGTGAGGGCAGGTACAGGGGTATGATGTGTTTGTAAGCAGTGGCTATTGATAGTCTATATGCATGTGATGGCTCTGTAAAGAATTCTAGGCAATGTCTGAGGTCGTGTGATGTGTTTCCCTGTGTATGTCCTCCAGGTGCCATGCAGTAGCAAATGCCTTACACCGATGAGGAGACAGCAGCCATCACAGAAGCTGTAATCTTAAAACTATGCCATCCTTTCTGGCCATAGTTGGCTAAATCTGCAGGAGCAGACTGCCTTGTGGGATAAGATCATCCACAGAGTGAACGTATTGGGCCACCATCGATGCACATACGATCAGGTCAGGCATAGAGCAACTGACCTGATACGTCATGCCCAGCAAAGGGCTGCTACTGTAGCAAGGGACTGTAGTGTTACCAGTGGTGGGCCAGCTGCACAGGCCCCACTTATGGCAACAGAGGAGTGTCCTGCCAATGTTGGGGTAGCCCCCATACAAACGCAAACATGGTAAACAGCAGTTGTGTAGGTGGGTGGCATGCAGGCAACAGGTGAGGAGCATCCAGGCAAGGCCAAAGTACACATCAATATAATGAGGTAGCATTTAAACTGTCTTCTACAGAGTCTCTAGATGCATTTGTCACTGAAAAATGGATTAGTGGGTGGGGTGTAGTAATGCACACAAGTGTGCACATCTATGGTGAAGGGACAGCAAATTGTGTAATATCATAGTGTGTACTGTACTTGTGCAGAAACCTAAAATTCATCTTGTATGAATGTCTAATGTGAATGTGCTGACAATACCTCTCCCTCACAACTACAAAGGTCCCTCTGGTCGGCACATGGAACAGCGTCCTGAACCCAGTAAGTATAGAGGTTTCCCTGTTGTGGCTTACCACTACCTCAGGCATGCTAAAGTTAATGCATGTGACCATGCACACAACTGTTACACCCAACCAATTGGCAATATCTGCATGTTCACCTGTGGTGGTGTTTGCTGCACTGCATCATGGTGGTCATGACAGGGTCCTGTTTGCAGGAGATGTCACATATCTGTAGCATACCTCACAACCTGTCATTGCAGGACACCTGGACAAAGACCGACAAAATGGGGGGACAAAGCACAAAACTAGGATCATACTGTAGACACTAGTGGCATACAGTGCAAATAAATGGTGTGCACACCTGTTAGAATGCCAGGTATGTGTGATATACAAATATGAGAGCACAATAGATAAGTTCAGAATACTGCCAACCTTTCATGTGACCTATAACCTGTACAATTCAATTGTAAAGCAAACAAATCTGTTAAGGGAACAATAATGACACATAACAATAGTACAACAACCTAGATGCAAATGTGTGCACAGGCTGAAGCTAGTAGTGTGTTGAGGCAGCTTTGGAAATAACTATATAAGTAAATCTTATTGGGTACACAACAGCTATCAATTACAGAGACTCTTTGATTAACAGCAACTAATGGTCAACTGTCTTACCAGGAGTGTCCTAACATATACTCCGTTGCCTGCTACAGCAACAGCCATGGTTCACATAGAGCTGACAAAGCTGCTAAGGGATCACATGTTTGAGATGTATCAGCCTGGAGAAGGGTACCCAAACATTTCCACAGCATTGCACATACCATGGAACAAAGTGCAGACAGTCATCAAAAGGTGGTGAAAATAAGGGCTACAGTGACATTGTGAAGGAGTGGACATCCCACCAAAGTCTATGAGAATACAAGACCAAAACTGGCCAAGGAGGCTGACAGGAGCCCTACAGTAATAGTGAAGGAATTGCAGGAATCTCCAGCAAGTGCTGGGTGTGTACATGTCACAACAACCTTCCATGGTCTTCATATGTCCCGCTTATAGTGTAGGGTTGGAAGATGGCAGAAGTTCCTCACAATAAACAATATCCAGGCCTGGGGAAAGTCTGAAAACAATGCATCAGGTCTCCAAAACGCAAGTGGGAAAATGTGTTATGATGATACAGGACCACGTTGTACTCCTTGGCCACAATACTGACAGGTGTATTTGGCACAATATCATCAATGCACATCACCACAGCAACAACACCCCCATGGTGAAGCATGGCAATGGCAGTGTCCTTCTTTGGGGTTGCTGTTCACAAGCTGGAACTGGGGCTGTAGCCAAGTTAGAGGGGATAATGAACAGTTCCAAACACTGGTCCCTTGTGGCTCCAAAATGTTCTGGTGTCTGCCACATAGCTGTGGATGGTGAGGAATTCCACGTTTCCACACAACAATGGTCCAAACCATACATCCATATCAACAAAAGGATGGCTTCACCAGAACACATGCAACATTCTGCATTGGCCGAGTCAGAGCCCACACCTACGTCCAATAGGATATATTCAGGGTGACCAGAAGAGGATGCTGCACATGGGATGCCCTTGCAATCTGACATAGTTGGGGAGTGTTTTGCAAGGGAATGCGTGCAAAAATTGGCAAGCCAAAATGTGCCATGCTGATAAGACACCTTCCCAAGAGGACTGCATGCTGTACTTAAATCAGAAGTTGCTTCAACAGAGTATTACTTTAATGGTGAGCACACTCATGCAGCCAGCTTATTGTACCTATTTCAGTTACCAGATGTTACCTGTAACTGATGTGTATGTTCTTCATTTGGATGCACAGGTCATATGTCATATGAAATGATGTCAATGTTATGACTTGATTTCTGATGTCTCATGTGATATATAACAAAAACCTGATATGTTAACAGGTGTGTGTACACTTACTATATCCACTGTTGGGAAGTTGTTTGAGTAACCGGCTTTGTTTTAAAATACATGTACTGCAGGTTATGCTGTCTGCACCTCCAGTTAGGACATTACTTAGTGGCACCAATCCACAGGCCAGCACAGTAATGTACCAGACAAACACAAGAGTTATGAGGATCAGACCATACACATGAGCTACACATGTGGACATTCAACAAAACCCTGTATACTTGGTTGGTATGTTCTGTAGGAGTTGCCACAGTGCTATACAGGTGAACAGCAATAATTTACATAGGTGCAGTGTTTGCTAGGTGGAAAACCAACACCTACTAACACCACTCACGTATCCCAGAGGTATATATTAGTAGTAACAGTAATTGGAAAGGGCTGCACTGCGTGTTGCTGAGGATCCATCTAGACTGTATATGTTATTGTCTGACTGAGTGTCTTGAATGCCCCCAGTCAGTTAATGTGAGGTCTGTGTAATTTCTTTCAGGCACCTCACCTGTCTGTGTGTGTCTGTTTGTGTGTGTGTGTGTGTGTGTGTGTGTGTGTGTGTGTGTGTGTGTGTGTGTGTGTGTGTGTGTGTGTGTGTGTGTGTGTGTGTGTGTGTGTGTGTGTGTGTGCTTGTGTGCGTGTGTGTGTGTGTGTGTGTGTGTGTGTGTGTGTGTGTGTGTGTGTGTGTGTGTGTGTATGTATACCAGCAAACCTTATAGTGCCAGTAGTGGTTTACATATGTTGTTTTCCTTCACAGTTGGATATGGTGGCTGCAGTCCCTCCCGCTTTGATACTGATGTCAGTGTCTCTGCACAGTCTGACCATGATGATACTCATATTGAGGCACAGGTGGGTTTGTCAGGGGCTGTGCCATCAGTTGGCATCCCACTATTGTCAACCCCATCCCAGCACACAGTCACAATGCCCACACATATCCCATCACCAGTGGCTACAGATAATAGACAGTTGGCAGGTGATGGCATGGAACAGGCTACTGTGGTGACTATGACAAGTGAGGGTGCAGGTACTAGCCATAGCCAGAATGCTGGCAAGGTCCCACACAGGCAGATAGACAGATGCTTGGAGGAGTATTGCAGCCCGTCATGCCCCTGTTGCAAGTGCCATGGCAGTAGTCATCAGATGCATGCTTCAGGCTGTCATGGGAGCACAGGCACGTAATGAATGTGATACCAGACATATACGCAGGGTCATGGATGACCACATCCCTAGTGTCTGTGACAATATGAACTCACTGCAGCCATCTGTAAGCATACTGGGGTCATAGATAGATGGTGGGGGGAGACCTTGGCACTCCTCGACCATGGAATATCTGTGCTTGAGTGTTTGGTAGCCAATGGCCACCAGCCAGGTGGCTGTATGGCAGCACCACCATCAGCTGAGGGTCTATGAGGCAGTACACCATCACATTTCCATGCTGGCAGTACCACTAGCACTACTTAAGGGGGTGTGCTGTCTACGCCATGATGCAGCAGGCCATGGGCATGTGATCCTGCACGGTCCTGAACAGGGACGTGGATCCAGCAGGCAGCAGTCACCAGCAGGGAGTAGTACTGCATCTGGACTCAGCCATGGTGGTGCCGGTGATACCCTCAGCAGGACCAGTTCTTGTGTCCATGGCCAGAGATGGTCAACTGTACACCCTGGCATATACAGCCCACAGCTGTCCCAAATATCCCTGTGTAGAGCGCACACATGGTGTGACTGTGTGCATACAAACACACACACATCACCATCAGAAAACTCACCTCCACACACACACACACACACACACACACACACACACACACACACACACACACACACCACCCCTGCACTGCCCATTTAATGAACACCCCCCAAACAGACACACATGATGTCAACCATGTGGCCCAGCCTAGGCTTCTGGCAAACCCACACAGCACCCTGTGCAAATGATGATACCTGTGCTATATCCATGCCATCCATTCCATCGATGCAGGGACATGCATATATGGGTCTGATGTCAAGAGTGACTTCAGTACAGTGTAGCTATTTAATACTGTGTAAGGTGCTGTCATCTGGCATTTGTAATGGGTGCACATCAGAGTGTGTGTGTACCTTTTCAGCCATGATGCATTACTGGTGTTACTAACACTAAGCAAATGTGTTCTCACGTGCTCTATTCTGTTTGCATTCCAGGTGTCTGTGTGTCAGCAGGATGTGAACCTGCAGACATCACCATCAAGGGGTATGGCAGTATAGTAACAAATTGACCATGTCATTGTTGGGGTACAGCTGTATCTGCACACATTTCTCAGGTCTGTGTAACAATTCTTGCATGTGCATCACAGATTATAAGGCTGAGAGGTTGTATCTCAGTCTATGGTGGTTGACATCAGTTCTAGTATAGTGGACAATGATAAGTGTGGTGGGTAGAACACACCTCAGATTGCTAACGCCCTCAACCCCAGAGGATGCTGTATCGACCAAACACACAGATAATAGTGTTCACACACACACACACACACACACACACACACACACACACACACACACACACACACACACACACACACACACACATATATGCACGCTCAGGATCATAGTTGCCAATGTTATGTTTGGAACCCCTACCCATTGAGTTGTGGTACAACACTATTATGCAGTTATTGCAGGTGGCATAGGACTACTAGCATGATGAGTGTTACAAGGTACCTGTAAGGAGAAAAATATGTGGCGTTGTGGGGTATGGCAATGGTGGCTGTATTGGGTGTGTGAGTACTCATAATAGTGTAGCATACATGTCTACACATTCACAACAACTGCTATACACACCAATGCATGTGCACATACACACAAACACACACACATACAGACACACACACACACACACACACACACACACACACACACACACACACACACACACACTTACCACAACTGACATTAGCAGACCAACCTATCTTATTAGTCATACCATACTATTCCATACTGTTGCACAGGGCTTACAGGGCTGAAGACTGTCTACAGATACCACTATGGTTGATGTGAACAGCGGACCACATACAGTATACATAGGAATGTGTACTGTGCGTATTATGAAATAAAATATGAATACATGCCCATCCAATGCATGTTATTCACACACAAACAACACTCACACATGATACTTTTCTCTCACACACATTTGCCAGGACTGGAAGTAGAGCCCCTACCTATCTATTTATTGTTACTACATTGTTACGCATTTATTGCATGCAGCACAGAAATGATGGGGTGTCCCATGTCCCAAAGTACTTCTAAGGTGAGGGACATCACCGGGCCTTGCAAATCATGACAATGGGTAATCTACTGGGTGAAAGAGGCCACAAAATACTGTAACCTACACATATACACACTTACATACAATGATACACACACACACACTCACACACACACACACACACACACACACACACACACACACACACACACACACACACTTGCCAAGACTAATATTAGAACCCCTAGCTATGTGGTTATTGGTATTATAGTGCTATGCAGTTACCACACACACACCACAGAGCTTACAGGTTGTAGAGTGTCCCAAGGTACCTATATAGTGAACAACATCTACAGCACTTGTAAGGTATGGCAATGGTAGTTCTAATGGGTGAGACAGGCCACCAACTACTTTCACCCACATGTTTACACACTCACAAACACTTTCGGACACACTAATGCACAAACACACACACACACACACACACACACACACGCGCACACACACACACACACACACACACACACACACACACACACACACACACACACACACACACACACACACACACACACACACACACACACACACACACAGACATTTGACAGTACTGAGATCCATGGGTTCAAAGAGTCATAGGCATGTACGTGGCAAATGGCCATGGAGGCTTTACAAGGTTAGCCCATGGGAGTACACTGGCATCATGCCATCTGACAATACTCCCCAGTGTGTCTACTGAGTATAGTCAGTGGAGTGAGTCCCAGGGTGGGTATTCTATTCCCCATCCACTCATCCTGATTCCTCTGAAAGAGGGGCAGTGATGTGCTCAGTTTGATATGTATGTGGCATATATTCCATGGCATGGCCAGTCTGAGAGTCTCTGGGTTGTGAACATGTCCCTCCAACATGTCCTATTGATTCTGAGGATGGGGTTGAGGTATCTGGGGCATGTTGTGTGGACAGATTGGTTTCCTCGGATGTAGTATTCCTGACATGGTTGGGTCAGACATAGCTGTGTATGTCAGGCAGAGATTGTACCTATGTAGTCAATATGAGACAGAGAATCATTGCAGTTGTTGGAGTCTGTCCATATGGGGCAAGTGTGTAGTACCTAAGATCCTCTTTGTGAGGTACATTTGCAGCTTCTCCTGTTGTTGCTGGTATCCAGTGAGGTACATGGCAAATGGGCCATAGTACACATTGATTGGCCTACTGAGGGGTGTGTACAGGGAAACACTGTCCTTTAACTTCCCAGATTCAACACCATGAGTAGGAGAAGTGACACATGGAAGGACATTTGGAAGACGGTGGCACTGTGGTGGTCACCATACAGCTCACTGTCAACCTGTGTTTCCAGTTCCATTATACCAACATCAGTGTTCAGTGGACTACCATCAATGTATTACTTTATGGGAACCATGTCATACCCAATGTGGATGGCGGCAGATCATCTGGCATTGAGGTTATGTCCAGGGTTCTGACAACAGTCATAGGTCTCATAGAGGCCTTTGTGAAGCATGTCAGCCTCATGTGGGGGGGTAATAATAGCACCCACCTTGTAATCATCTGCAAACATTGTCAGCCAGGGTGCCTTTCTATTGGGCTGGTCCTCAGAGGTGTGGATCCCAAACATGAGGGGAACCCAGGTCCACAACCTGTGGGTTCCACTCATGATTGTTCAGCAGTTTGACATGGAGTCCACTGCTTTCACACTGTGGGTTCTATCTGTAAGCCGGTTTGCAGGCCACCTACTGATGTAGGTGTGGCTGCCTACCTGACTGTGTTTGTTTATGATTCCTGAGTGGGGAGTGATATTCAAGGATTAAATGGGTAGCCAATCTTGTTATCTACTCCATACTGTCACATAGGTATTGCACATGGAACAATGCTTATAGGGCTGCAGAGTGTCTACAGGTCCCTCTACAGTGGATGACAACTGTGGGCCTTGTAATGTGGGCAATGGGACATGTACTGGGTGGGCAACAGCAAACAGTATGAAAACCTGCTCCCCAATGGTATGGTTCTCACAAAAACACAACATCCCACCCACAGATAGGATACTGTTCAAACACACACACATTTGCCAGGACAGAGATTAGATCCTTACCCATCTATTTCTTGCTACTACAGAGTTACGCATTTATTGCATGTGCCACAGAGCTTATAAGGTAAAGGTTGTCCAAAGGTATTTCTAAGGTGAGGAACATCACCAGCCCTTATAAAGTATGGCAATGGGTGATATACTGGGTGAGAGAGGCCACAAAATACTTTAAACAAAATACTTACGTTTGCCAGAGCTGGGATTAGAATTCCTACCTAACTAGTTATTTGTACTGTAGTATTATGTAGTTATTGCATGCATTACAGGGCTTATGAGGCTAAGGCTGGATGAAAGGGACGTCTAAGGTGAATGATATCTGCAGGACTGCTAAAGTAAGGAAAGGGGAAGTGTACTGGGTTTAAATGGACCCAAAAGCTTTAACTAGAAAAGACACACACACACACTTATACATTTGCCAGGACTGAGATTAGAACTCCTACCTACCTAATTATTTGCACAATAGTGTTAGTCAGTTATCACACACATCTCAGAGCGTATGGAGCTGTTGCCTGATGAAAGGGGCTTCAAAGGTGACTGATATCTGCAGGACTGATAATGTAAGGGAAGGGAAGTGTACTGGGTTTGAATTGACCCAACTGCTTTTACTTGCAAACACATGCACACACACTTTTACATTTACCAGGATTGAGATTAGAACTTCTATCTAACTAGTTATTTGTGCTATAGTGTTACACAGTTGTTGCACATGCCACAGAGCTTATGGGGCTGAAGCCTGATGAAAGGGACTTCTAAGGTGACTGATATCTGCAGGACTGCTAAAGTAGGGGAAGTGTACTGAGTTTGAATAGACCCAAAAGCTTTAACTTGTAAACATACACACACACACACACACACACACACACACACACACACACACACACACACACACACACACACACACACACACACACACACACACACACACACACACACACACACACACACACACACACACACACACACACACATGCAAACACATTTTACATTTGCCAGGACTGAAATTAGAACTCCTACCTAACGAGTTATTTGTACTATAGTATTATAGTATTACACAGTTATCACATGTGCCACAGAGCTTATAGGGCTGAGACCTGATGAAAGGGACTTCTATGGTGACAGACATATTCAGGACTACTAAAGTAGGGCAATGGGACGTACACTGGGTGAAGAAGGCTTGTTCATTCCTAGATCCTACTGACATTTCTCTAAGTGAATGAGCATGCCCAGTGTGACCTTCTATAATACATAAGGGACTCCACTCCATTCTGGTTTGTTTTGTGCTACAGCCATACCTCTCAACTTATTGCTGCAGGATACCTGGAGATAGCCTATCAAAATGGGGAGACAATGGGTCATACGGTGATTGTGACTATTTCTCTCAGTAATGTATGGGTTGCTAGGGTTACAGGGCTTGTTTTAACAGACATCTGACATATATGCCATTTGACACTGTCATGTATTATTTCAGTACCTCATGACATATCCCCTCAGATCATCACAGTGATTTACCAGAGGAATACAGGATGGATGATGCACACACCAGGATTATGGGCTAAATGCTATGCAGTCTTGCACAATCCAGCCTGTTGAGAGGTGTGCCTATAAGCCATTGATTACTGGTGGTGTGGAAATAGTCCAGCACCTTGGTGATATATTACAATGGTGGAATGGTGCATTTCTGTTCTGGCCTGGTCTGATTTCCAGTCTATGGTTGGGTAATATAAATCAGACAGGACCAGGGTGACAGGCAGACTCTGGATAGATTTGTAGGGGATAAGATATGTGAGGGGGTTTCCTGGGTCAGGTATGTTTGCCTATAGCTACCAGTACTCTGCATAGGGGTCTTCTCAATGGTGGACTGTATTTGCAGGGCCTTTTGTGTGTCAGACTGTTTGACCAGCCTGGAGGTGTGCTTTTATCTCACATATATGCATGGCCCACCTCATTTGGCTAGGATGGACACATTTTGGGGTCAGGATGTTGCATAGGATGAGTGTTCAGGGCTGGTCCACATGTCAAGCATGAATGGGATCTGTGTACACCTCTGGACTAACCACAGAGTGCCAGACTGTCCACATATATTGGTCATATCTTTGCTGTAGTCCTGAGGATAGTTACTGTGCTATCAGTGGTAGTGTACTATGATGTCCTTAGGATGTCTGTCAGTAGCTGATGGCATACATGTCAAAAGTAGATGTGAGCTCCCACACACAGCATGTCTGTTAAGACAACCCCTATTACAGTAGCAACAGTCTACATATATACCTGCGATACATACATGACATCCCCTGCACTAAGATGTTGGGACTATTGGTGCTGAGGTAGGACTCCACTCCATGTTCTGGACATATGGTAAACATATCTGTGTATATAAATATATATATGTATATATATATATATATATATATATATATATATATATATATATATATATACATATATATACACACACACATATATATATACATATATATATATATATATATATATATATATATATATATATATATATATATATATATATACACATATACAACAAGCACACATATATACATATACACAGCTACATATATGTCTGCACATATACAGATATATATATATATATATATATATATATATATATATATATATATATGCACATATAGTTATGGATATCTATGCATATATTGACATAAATAGGTATATCTGATTAGATATGTATGCACATATAGTTATAGGTATCTACATGTATATTGACAATAATAGGTATATCTGTACACATAGGATGTGCATACACACACACACACACACACACACACACACACACACACACACACACACACACACACACACACACACACACACACACACATATATATATATATATATATATATATATATATATATATATATATATATGTATATATATATATATAATGCACTATACAGATGTGTACAAATACATATATATGAATATATATATATGTGTATGTACATGTAGACATGTATTTACATATGTATATGTATATATCCATATCCTTGTCATGTGAAAACATCACGGTTGTATATACCTTCCCAGATGTATCTCACCATATGTATCTGATATGTGTATATTTAGATATAACAACATATGTGATGCAACAGTAATATCAATAACAAGTACTACAAAATAAAGGAAGTCAAAGCAATTGTTCAATACCATTCAATATGTGTACTGACAGATATATTGGAAAAAGAACAACTGTTGTCACAGCTGTCATGGTGTAGTGGTTAACTGTTGTGACTATAATGTACAGGATCCTGGGTTCAAAACCTGTAAGGGCTGTTTATTTTGTTGCTGGGCAGGACAAGGGCTATTGGATACAAAGTGGTTAAGGCAGTTTTGAGCAGCTTTAAGTGCATTTGTGCTGGTTTGTGCAAGGCGAAGTGGTGCTTATGTATGGTTAAACGTAAGGGCACTTACATTGTGTAGGCTTAGCTTACCAGTGCACAAATGTGCTCAGCTGTTATATTGAAGCAATGCTGACACCTGCGAAGCATGGGTCAGCCTTGGTAACCAGTGCTCACATCCCAGTCTGATAGCATAGCAGGGTAATGACATCTCTAATAACTGTATGTAATGCCATGTACAAAACACCCGTCTATGTGCCATCATTACTGTCACAAGGGGTGTGATTGTCATGTCTGGGACACTCAAGTATATAAGACCTGTACAGCACTCTTATCCATGTGAATGTGTTACATGCAATGGTAGTAACCCAGGTTATGTGCTGTCACACTGGCATATAGTGTATCATGGTGTTCTACTGTTGGCAGTGCTTTCCCAGGCAACAGTCAATTGCTAAATGTAGTACTAACAACAAGCACCCCTGCAGGCATAGCTGGACTCTGAGGCCTCACTGTCATATTCCTGATGTGTGAGCTGTGTTCCAATATATATACCCTACTGGATAATGATCTGACATGTAGAAAGTAACTGTAGACTACTGTCTGTCCAGCACATGTCAGTGAGGGCTTCCAACATGTAGTAATGCCATACATATTGGTGTCAGACATCTATCTGACAACACATTCACCCTACTGCATAGCTACTTGCTAAGATGATGTCTGTCAGTCCCTGTACAGATGTGCAGATGGCAGGTATCCAGCTTGGATACATGCAGGCAATCCATGCTTAACTGACATTGACATGTCTTCCCAGCTGTGTTATAACTGGCACATATAGGCGACAACACCCTGTACGTGCAACATGCCACGGATACCTCCACTACACTGCCACAGTCAACAGAGCATGCTTGGGTACAGGTCTCCATCACAGGCACTAACCATGTGTTGTAATACATGTTGCATACATGTCAACTGGATCACCTCAGTGGCCATTTGCAGGAGGAACCCAGAGGATTGGCTGATGCATGTCACTCTCACCCTGAGGGTCACCACAGTGGAGACTGTTGATAGATTGCCTGCTGGAACATGGCAGGTGGCATATCACTGTACATACACCCCCTACAATTTCCATCTCTCCATGGACAATAGCCATGTACACACCTATGACCACCTGCAGCAATGCACCCCAGTACTGACAAATGTGTACATGTGCATTACTGAGGATAGCAGTGTCTGTGTGTTAGTACACCTGTAGTTGGAAATACCATGAAGGCCTTCACACCCACTGCAACACCCATCACCATAGTAAGATGTGGCTGCTGCTTGCCAGACATTACATGTACTCTGTTACACTCCTCTCCCTAATGGCTACATGAGCCTTGCAGTACCAGCACAATAGTGTTGTACAAATGGGTCGATAGGCATAGGATTCCCATTGAGTTCTGGCAACTGTGTGAATGTGTGTGTGTGTGTGTGTGTGTGTGTGTGTGTGTGTGTGTGTGTGTGTGTGTGTGTGTGTGTATGTCTGTATATCTGTAGGGTACAGCATTCTGATGCCACATACTCCTATTACATTGCTCATTGCCACACAGTAGTATGGATAGTGTTGTTGCTGCCCATAGGTGAGGCATGACAATGCATCACCCTACTATGCCTGTGGCATGTGCATTAGATGAATATCCCTGTAGTACCACTGTTGGGATGGACAATTGGTTATGTCACAGTCGTGGGCAATGTGTGATGGTGGTTATGTCAGAGTGTCATCATGGGTTCCAGTGAGTACAATACCCACTGTGGAATGTGGGTGCTGTGTACAATGTCATTACACCATGGTCCCATGTACCGCTGTATGGTGACCACTGTCACTATCAACCATACAGGTAACTGATACCATATTCCAGCACAGTTATGCATGTGCTATGTGCAGCCTACCTGTAACACACTGGACACACTGACAAGTTAGTTAGCACCGATAGGCCAGGTCTCACAGATGTGTGTCTGACTGTTATGTGTCTGTTAATGTGTATATGATGGTATGTCACACTATGTATTGTCCATATACAACCATTACACCCCCCATTACCATAATGTACATGTCTGGGGATGTTCTGCATGTAACATGTAACCTGGAACACACCTCACCCTAAACACTGTGTGATGTGTGCAATGAAAGCCACACACTTCAGTAGCACTACATACCTAAGTAGGTAGTCCCAGTGTTGCCAAGTAAAAGTGTGAATGTATGTGGATGGATCTACATCAGGTTGCTGATGAAACAAGGACATCACATCATTAAGGTTGGCATTCATTACACCCTTTAGTATTGACAGCGAGGTTATTTTACTAATCATTCATAAAAATTGGCCCATAATTAATAGTGACAAGGAATTAAGAAGCAAATTACCAGAAAAACCAAAAATAGTCTGGAAAAGGGGTAGGAACCTGAAACAAATTATGGAGAGTAATACACTAGGACTACCATGGAGGAAGGGCATGTTTCAATGTAATATGTGTAACTACTGTCCCTACATGAATACTGGAGAAACATTTTGTATTAGGAATGTTACCTACCAGGTGAAATATAAATTCACTTGCCAGTCCAAAGGTATTGTTTATTTAGCTCAATGCCAACAATGTATAGCATTTTATTTTGGAAAAACTGACAGGAAGCTTCGTGAATGTGTTTATGAGCATCTGTATGCTATTAAGAAAGGTAGACTAGAAAATGCATTAGCAAAACACACATCAGAATATTCGAACCATAAATTCCTGTTCAGAGCTGTAGATTGTGTTCAACCAGATAGCAGGGATAGACCATATTGTGTACAGTTAGTGGTCCTGGAACTATGCTGGCAGATACACAGTAACACAAGCAGTTTTCCAGGACTTAATGAAACATACTCTCTTTATCCTATTTTAAAGTTAAAAAGTTTGACTAGGTAGGCATATATGAGTATACATATATCATCTAGACAAACTATACATAACCTTATACAGGTATATTTACATATTTGACTCACATATTAACAACATACTTACACATTTTCAATTATATGTACAGATTAGGTCAAACTAAACACATCGAATATTCAATGGTGTACACTGTTTTGAGGCTTATTAAATTGTTAGCCATTAATGTTTTCAACTAGATGTTTATTTTTCTATACATTATAGTTCTGTACCCAGAGATATATTTTTGTATAAATATGTTCTTATTTTTTCTACATTTTCTGTTTTTATATTCTTGTACACATCAGATTCAGGATAACTAAACAGGTTACTAGTTTGAAGTGTGTAAAATAAACACTATATGTTTAAAACAATTTGATAAAAATGTTTTTGCATATGTTAGGGAATCACAGGATGGGTCAAATCGTTTTGTATTTGATTGAAAGTATGATTTTAAATGTTTTTTAAATGTTCTAAGCCTATTATGGTTATATCATTTTAAACTACTTAATGCTAAACAAGCAATTTAATCAGCTGTGAAGTTTGTATTTCCAGCACCATGGCCCCAGGATATTTATTGCAGTTGTTGCAAGTTTTTTTTGTCTGAAGAAGTCCCACAACTAGGTGGGACGAAAGGCGCTTAACCTGTACTTGCATTTTTATTTTTATCTGATTTGTATTAAATTAGTTTTTTAAATCCAACTATACAGTTACTTTGTGTTTCTGGGTGTGTGTGGTACTCTGCAGGTTGCAGCTATTTGCCTGAAATATTCCAATCTTCACTATACCACGATCTGACACAAAGCACTTCGAAGTCCAGTCTTTTTGTTGTTGTCAACATTCACGGTTATGATTTTTCAGTCTTCTGATATAAACCCTTGTAGTCTGTCTGTGTAGACCTGGGGGAGGTTGCCCATAGCCATCATTTAGAGGCCTTAGCACAGCCTCTGTTTGTGTTTGTCTACACCTGTCCTGTTGTTGAGACTGTCGTTGAGTATGTGAGCCTCCTTGACTAGCATGTGTGTGTCATATGGACACACATGTGGCCCAGCACATTTCCTGCAGTGGGTTTTGTCACCATGTGTAGTATTGGCTACTATGGTGATACCAGTATTTGTTACAGATCTCATGCTGCTACTATAGGTGTCTACTATCTGCTGGCATCCCATTCAGCCACCCGATTCCCTTCCATGCTCACATCCATACCATAGATACAAGTAACAACACATACTACTCCATTCAGCAATTGGTAGGAAGAGTGACTTACCTTGTGGCTGTGCCAGTATTGAGGATAGTGCTGGAGGGCTGCTTATGTCGGATGCATATAGTACACTCCCTATACATGGTTGACACAGTCATGTTTGGCATCCCTTTTACTGTATGTGTGAGTCAGAGAGAGGTGTCATTCCCTGGGTTCCTACTGTGTCAGTGTATGTGCTATGCATTGCCTCTTTGCCAAGGCCAGGCATACTGGGCACGCCTCCTTCTGCCTATTGGGGCAGTCTCAAGTTGTTCTTCCTCTGAATCATTCTGTGCCTGTGTAGGCCTTGGCATTGGTGGGGGTCTGTGTGGCCCTGCCCCATGCTGTTCCTGCTGCAGCTGTTTCTGCAGGATCATATTGTGTAGCATGGCACATACAATGACAATTTGAGTACATGTACCTGGTGAGTACTGCAAGGCTCCATTGGATGTGTCCAGGCATCAGAATCGTGACTTGAGCAACCCAAGCACATGCTCTATTATGATTTTGGTCTGTGCGTGTGCCTCATTATGGAGTTCTTGTTTGGGTGAGTGTGTATTTCTGATGGGTGTCATCAGCCATGACTCCAGTGCGTAACCAGCATCCCTCACTAGGTGACCATTAGGGATGTCCCAATTGGCAAATCTCTGGTACAGCTGTGTCAGTTGCCAGATGTGGGAGTTGTGATAACTTCCAGGGCAGCCAGCACACACATTCATTATAATGCTGTGGGCATCGCACATGACCTGGCAATTGATGGAGGAGAAGCCCTTGCGGTTGATGTAGACCTTATCCTGCTCACCGGGTGGTGCTTGGATGCATATGTGCATGCAGTCTATAGCACCCACTACCTCAGGGTATTCTGCTATTTGGTGGAAGAAAAGCATATTGCCAGCCAATGCCTCACGGGTGTTGGCAAAATATACGTGCTCACTGGCATGTGCTGACATGGCATCCAGGAACTGGGGGAGTAGCCTGGATGCTGATGCCTGTGAGATCCCCATGATATCCTCAGTTGGCCTTTGGAAGGTACCTGTGGCTAGTATTCTTAGGCCTACACATACCTTGGTATCCACTGGGATGGGTTCCCCTCTGTTAGTTCTGTGTGTCAGGCATGGCTGGCACAGCTCAAAAATTTTCTGTAGAAGGTCCCTGTCCACCCTATAGTGCTCCACTATCTCCAGCTCATGTAGGCCCTGGTAGGTTACCCTGGGTCTGTACAGTCTTCTCCGTCTCCTCACTGTGAGTTGGTTGACAACATTCTCATCC
Source organism: Protopterus annectens (assembly GCF_019279795.1). NCBI lineage: Eukaryota > Metazoa > Chordata > Ceratodontiformes > Protopteridae > Protopterus > Protopterus annectens. Next base: position 463,315,595 of record NC_056734.1, on the reverse strand, counting down.
TCACCACCCTCAGCCTCTTCCACATAGGTTCATAGGTTCATAGGTTGGTACTAGGGTATTGGCCCTAGGGCCTATACAAGCCTAGCCGTAACAATTCCCTGGCTATTTCTTCCCACACTATTTACTTCCCTGGACTCCTGTCTAGCAGGGCGACTGACATGATCCCTGGGGTGAATTTCCTTTCTCCCATTCAAACGTCAAGGTTCCATTTGAAGAGGGCCAAGGAGGTGCTCTGCTTGACATGTATGGGCAGTCTATTCCAGAGTCTGGGGTGTCTCTGGGTCAGGAACCTATCCCTCCAGCATGTTTTGTTTATTGTGATGACCAGGTTTAGATCCCTGGAGCATGTGGCTCTGAGGGATTGGGATTTCTTTAAGTGTAGCATGTCCAGCAGCTCTGGGTTTGACATGGCCTTGTATGTTAAGCAGAGATCGCCTCTGAGTAGACAATATGCGACAGACTATAGCTGGAATTTTTTAAGGTGGTCAGCATAGGGCATCTGCTTTAGGCCTGTGATTCTTTTAGTGAGGTATTTCTGTGGCCTTTCCAGTTGTTGCAGCTGTCTTGAGAGGTACATACCAAATGGGGCGTTGTAGTCTATAATGGGTCTAATGAGGGATGAGTACAGTGGGACAATGACCTCCTTTTTTCTGGATGAAAAGCCCTTAGTGATGAGGTGTGCCACATAGAAGGATTTCCTGATTGTTGTGGTGATGTGGTTATTGAAGGTGAGACCACTGTCCACCTGTGTCCCTAAGTCTCTTATCACACTTTTGGTGTTTAGTGTACTGCCACCTATGTGGTAATTCACAGGTACATGTTTTTTCCCAAAGGGGATAACTACATTTCTTGGCATTGAGCTTGAGGTCATGGCTCTGGCACCAAGCATCTGTTTCTGTAAGGCCCTTTTGTAGAGTATCCACATCATTTGGGGATTCAATAATGGCTCCCAGTTTGCAGTCATCTGCAAACCTTATTAGCCAGAGTCCCTTAGTGTTGGCCTGTACTTCAGAGAAGTAGATGCCAAACAAGAGCAGTCCCAGGACTGAAACCTGAGGTACTCCACTTGTCACTTGTCTGGAGCTAGATTTGGAGTCAGCTACTTTTACAGTGTGGGTACTGTCAGTAAGCCAGTTGGCAACCCATCGAGTGATGTAGGGATTAATGCCCAGCTTAGTAAGTTTATCAATGATTCCAGAGTGGGGGATGGTGTCAAAGGCCTTGGCGAGGTCCAGATACGCTGTGTGGACTGCCTTACCCTCATCCATGGCTCTGGAGACTGATTCAAAGAAGTCAATCAGGTTCAGGAGACAAGATCAGCCCTTCATGAACCCAAACTGGGTGGGGTCCAGTGTTTGAAGGTTGCCAATGTCTTTGTTTATAAGTTCCATGATAATACGTTCCATGGCCTTGCAGATCAGGCTCATCAGACTGATTGGATGGTAGATCCCGGGATCCAAGGTGGATCCCCCCTTGTGGAGTGGGATAACTGTAGCTGTGCACCACTCAGTGAGCACAAAGCCTGAGGTGAGGGTATAATTAAACATGACACTTAGGTGAGGTGCCAGTTCATTTTGTAGTTCATGTAGTACACAGCCTGGGATGTCATCTGGTCCCATAGGTGCTGTATTTTTAGCTTTGGAGAGAGCATTTTTTACCTGTGTGGCCGTTATTACCTGAATTTGGCAATCTTCCAGTATTGAGATGGTCCATTTAGGGGGTGAGAGGGAGGTGAAGTTGGCACTGAATCGATCTGCCAGGATATTGGCAATATCCTTGGGATCAGTATATTTAATGCCATTCTGTTGTAGCTCAGAGCAGATCTGAGCATTGCCATTTAGATTCTTGACATAGTTATAGAATGCCTTGTGGTTGTCTTTGGAATCTTTGGCAATTTTGTTTTCATAACTAACTTTGGAGGATTTTACGAGGGATCTCAGCTTCTTACTGAGGCTGGTAAGGGAACTTTTTGCATTGTGGGATTTTCCTCTTTTCTGCAACAGTTTGGAGGAGAGCATCTTGGTTCTATTTGGGATGGCACGATTCATGCATGAGTGGATGTGCTCATACAGTGCCTTAGTGTAGGACTCAGCAGTCGAACTTTCAGTTCCTGTCTGCATGGATGTCATGAAGTTTATCACTTCTGACTTGAGTAGCATGAAGGTGGCTTTGGAGAAGTTTTTTTATGGAGGTTTCCTTACTGGGGAGTGGAGGTCGGATGTTAAGGCTGATTAGCTTATGGTCTGACTTGACCAATGAGGGGGTGACCATAGGTGTTGGTCATGTTGATGTATGATAGCTACTGCAGCCCCTATCATTTTGTTGTTTTTGTTTGCTAAAATTTCCCCACTTGTATACACCGGTGGTGTAGATTATGTGAGAAAAACCAGGGGGAAAGGTGTTTGCATAGTTTATAGTAATGTTCTGGGCTGGGCTGGGCTGCTGCCTGTGTAATTGGTTGGTTCTGATACATTTCACCTGCCAGCTATGCTGGTTCTCCTTGATTACCTTCCTACTGCTGTTTTCCCTTCCCATTGCCTTCCTGTTTAAGCCCAGGGCATGCAGCACAAACACAGTGTAGTGGAGTTCCTCACAGTTATTTAACAGAAAAGTGCCTTGTAGTGGAGTTCCTCACAGGTATTTAATGCTGGAGGTTAAAGGAAGGGTGAGAGTAGTTGATATATATTGAGTCAAATCCTGACAAACTATGTATAGTTTAAACAGCTATGCTGGAAATGGAAAGTCTGTAAGAAGTTAAATACTGTAACCTGACAGAATAAGCATTTCAATGAGGTTCTTTGACAAGATGTGCTTTGTGCTGGAATCCAAATCCAGTAATTAGTTTCTCTAATGATGGGGGAAGTGACAGATATACAAATAGCTCCATAGACATTTAAATATACTATGGATTGGGTGGGTACTGAGACAATGACATTTTTGGTCTGCCTTTCCATGTGGCTAGAAGGTAGCAGATGACAACTAACCTTGCTGCCACAAATACCTTACTTGAACACCTAAGAAGTATTTGTTTGTGCAGGGCAATGCAGGGTTCAGGGTCAGAGTCAGGGTTTGTTCAGCAATGGCCATCATGCAGTGATGGTATAGGATGTGATGTCATGTCATATGATGTCATGTCTTGTGATGTGATGTCATGTGGTGTGAATCCTTGTTAAGAGTAAGGTTTTCCTGACTTGAAGAAAAAAAACAGAGAAGTGCTGCAAACTGAGAAACAGAGTTGATGCAGAAGAAGAGCTGTACCAGCTGTTTATAATTTAGAGATGCTCATTACCTTTGTGCGAAAGACTGAGCTGTATATATAGATGAAAACAATGCCATTATTATGCAGAATGGAATATGTGGAAGCATATTATAATTTTCCTCATAATTTCCATTAAGGTAACTCATCCGGTTTTAAAAAGCAAAAGTAGGCCATTGCTGACATTGGGTTATATTTAAGTACACTTTAAATGACTGCACTGTGCTCAGTTCCCCTAGAGATTAGTTTGTAAACCAAGATAATGGACTGGAGCAAGATAACAGTCAAACTTTAAATAGTGTGTGTGTGTGTGCGTGTGTGCATGTGTGCGTGCGTGCGTGTGTGTGTGTCTGTGTGCCTGTGCGTGTGTGTGTAAATCGTATATGGGTTATTGCTGCATGCATTTTATCGCGTTGTGAAATGGTGGTGTTTTCTGTCGCTGATACAGTTTGTTGAATTATGTAATGGTGGAAGTTCATTATATCAACCATTACATAATTTAAAGGTTTTGTCCTTTTCTCAAGTTTGTGCGTCCCTAGAGTTAGAATATTTAATTTTGAGGATTGTGGGAGGCAATGGCCCCTATGTAGAAAGCTTTTTTTCTGTTATATTTTTCATAATCACAAATGTAACTTGTTGGTTTATATTTGCGATTCTTTTTTCCTGTGATTTTTGTGGCAATTAATGGCAATCACTAGTGAGTTTGTTTGATGTCTTCTATTTTATGATTTATTCCATCTCTTCAACAATTATTCATCATAAACTCATGTATAGACATATATATGTTGTAGTACATAAGGTGGTTTGTGACAAATACAGCAGTCACTGAAGTCATCTTGGTGACTTACAATCATATTTATTGACAAATAAAGGAAGTTCAGAAATAATACAGTTCTTAATAAACAAATCAGCCTGAATTATAACACAGTAAACCTTTGCATTCAGCTGCAGTATTCTTTAGGACTCTGACAGAGTAGCTAGCAAAATAAAACAGTACCTTACAAAGACCTCTAAACAACATACTCATACTTTTTCTAATTCCAATAGCAAAGGAATAACAAAACATCTTCACTTTCCATGCAGGCAATAAATCCAGCTGGCTAGAGTACCTCAAATATTGTTGCTTGTTTGTTTCCACATTAGTCTCCTTAACTCATTAATGCCTAGTGACCTAGTGATGCATCCAAGCATTTCTCTAGTTGCATCCTACTGAAGCCTGCAGGCATCTGATATTGCCTAGTCATATTTACATTAATACTCCCAAAATCATGCTACAGTGAAGTTATTGAAATGTTTTGTCTTAAAGGTTGGACAATACAACTTGCAACAATACTTGGCCTTTGCCAGAACAAATTAAGAGATGTTAATTGTTGTTCATATTATATTTGTTTATCTTGCCATAAATATCACATTTTCTAAATATCTCAGTGACCAACTGGCACAGAACTGCTTTGTCTCATACAAAAGATCTCAGCTGGATGATCAAAATGCTGCTGGCAGTATGTGTGTAACTTGAGTGGTTCCTGAGATATTGTAAGTTGTTTACAAAATATTACAAACTTAACTGTATTTACTGTGATTTATAAAATTCATTTTAAGACCTAGATTCTACATAATATTACCACTATAAAAATAGTTTGTGCTGAAGAGTTTGTCATTTATATTTCTTTAGTAAACCCTATGGTTCCATAGATATCAGCATTTGTTTGAAATGTGAGGACATAATTTGAATTTGTCAAAAAGCGTAAGCTCTTCCCTTTGGAAGTTACAGTGCAAACTTCCAAAACTCTGTATTTAAACTGACTCCATGCAGTTTATATTACCTATGATTTTTTTGTATTCATTGTGTTTACCCATAGAACATCTTGCTAGAGTAGAAGATAAGGTATTAAGTTTTCTGTTAAAATCTCACAAATAGTTACAGACATGCTTTACTTCACATCACCATTTGCAACATACTAGGGTCAATGTAATATCTCAATGCTAGGTAGTACAAATATTGGTCTGCCAGTGGACATAACTTGCAGATTAAGTTCGAAGAAGCCAGTGTAGAGACAATTAAGTTACTCTGAGATGTACTTGTAATCCTGTTTTAATAATGATCAGCTTTCCTCAAGGTACTATAATTTGGTTAAAGTATAGTCAGTCAACTGTGAGGAGGGAAGCTTTGCATGAAACACAGGAAATTTAGGGTGGCTTCTAAGCCCTATCCATTTGTATCATAATAAAGTTGTCTGTATTTGTATATATTTGTGTGCGTGCATATGTGTATGTGCATGCATGAATTTCAGTATGTTATTGTAGATTATATCAGATGTCTTGTTTGTTAAGCCCTATCAACGAAGACTATGGTATCCTCATTTTACCATGTTGTTGAAGTGCACTATATTGTGTTTTTCCCCCTAGTACTGGCTTCTTCTGAATTATGACTCATTTAAACCATCCTTCCATGCCTAGGAAAGTTTGTAAGCTCATATATATGTTTTTTACCACTATGTGGCAGTTTACAGTAAGTAAGAGAAAAAAAAAAACACAAGATCATTTATAACAGCCCTATATCTTATAAACCACGGACTGAATGAGGGACAAATTAAAGAAAAATGAGAAAACTGTCAGAATGATTGCTTCGGTTTAGAATGGATGCAAAGGAAATAGTAAAATGTATTTATTATGGGTCTATATCATAATATCAAAAGGAACAAATCTCGAACGGCTTAAATATCGAAATTGCCATTCATTGATTTGTTTTTTGTGAGACTGTGGTACAGTGAAGATCGGGAACTTTGCCCTTTCCTCACTGTAGTGCGATCTTGGAGTTGGTATATATACATATATATATATATATATATATATATATATATATATATATATAAAATTAGTGGAGGGGGGCACAGCCCCCCACAAAAGCGATTTCGATGAATGACATTTTCGATATTTAAGCCATAGGTTCATAGGTTCATAGGTTCATACTAGGCTATCTGCCCTAGGGCATTTATAAGCCTAGCCAGAATGTGTTTGGCTTTCGCCACCCATTTTAAATTTATTTTGCTATGCCCTTTTTCAAGGTTAGTATACTGTGCCTCTGTCTAACAGTGACACAGAAGTGATACCCGGGGTAAACCTACGATCTCCCATCCACTCATCAAGATTCCTCTTGAAGAGAGTCAATGAGGGACTCTGCCTAACCTGGACTGGGATTTTATTCCAGAGTGAAGGGAGCCTCTGGGTTATGAATCTGTCCCTCCAGCATGTCCTTTTATTTCAGTGCTGAGGTTCAAGTCTCTCGAGCATAGCTCAATGGGATTTGGATTTTCTGAGGTGCAGCATGTCCATTAATTCCGGGTTGGACATGGCTTTATACGTCAGGCACAGATCGCCTCTGAACAGGTGGTATGCCACTGAGTAGAGCTGGAGTTTCTTTAACTGGGCAGCATATGGCATCTGTTTGAGCCCTTTGATCCTCTTGGTGAGGTACTTTTGGGGTCTTTCCAGTTGCTGCAGGTGTCTGGTAAGGTACATCCCAAAAGGGCATTGTACTCAATTATAGGCCTGATGAGGGATGAGTACAGAGGCACGATGACGCCCCTGATCTAGATGTGAATCCCTTCATGATTAGGTGGGCTATATAAAATGTTTTTCTAACCACTTTGGCCACGTGGTTGTCAAATGAGAGATTGCTATCAACTTGGGTCCACAGGTCCCTAATTACTTCTTCTGTACTTAATGGATTACCACCTATGTGGTAATTTGTGGGCACTTTGTTTTGCCAAAGGGGATGACTATACACTTTTGGCATTTAGCTTGAGGCCATGGCTCTGGCACCAGTTGTCTGTTTCTATGAGGCCCTTTTGGAGGATGCTTGTGTCAGCTGGAGAGTCGATTATGGTGCCCAGTTTGCAGTCATCTGCGAACTTGGTCAGCCACAGTCCTTCCGTGTTGGCCTGTACCTCCGAGAAATATATACCGAACAAGAGAGGTCCCAGGACTGAGCCTTGTGGGACACCACTTGTAAATGGTTTGGAGTCTGACATGGCTCCAGCAATTCTAACCATGTGGGTTCTGTCCTTGCACCAGTTTGCAATCCATCTAGTGACATAGGGGTTTATATTTAAGCTGGTGAGCTTATCTATAATGCCCGAGTGGGGTATTGTATCGAAGGTTTTTGAGGTCCAGGTAGGCTGTGTGGACCACCTTCCCCTTGTCAATGGCCTTGGTGACTGTTTCAAAGAAATCAACCAGGTTTAAGAGGCAGGATCTGCCCTTAACAAAGCCGAACTGGGTAGGATCCAGTGTTTGTAGGTCCCCAATATCTTTATTTATGAGGTCCATGATGATCCTTTCCATAGCTTTGCAGACCAAGCTAGTCAGGCTTATGGGGCGATAGTTTCCAGGATCCGTTGAGGCACCACCTTTATGGAGAGGGACCACTGTTGCTGTACACCACTCTTTGGGCACATATCCTGTAGTAAGGCTGAGATTGAACAGTAGTTTTATGTTTGGGTTTAGCTCTTCTTGAGTTCATGTAGGACGAGTCCGGGACACCGCCTGGTCCCATTGATGCTGTGTTTTTGCTTTGGAGAGGGCGGCTCTTACCTGAGCATCTGAGATGTCAGGGGCAGCACTCTGCTGGGATAGATATTTGCCCTTTGGTGGGAGGGGGAGAAGTTTGCACTGAACCTGTCAGCTAGGATGTTGGCAATGTCTGTGGGTTCGTGTATTTTTGTCATTTTGGACTAATTCTGAGCATATCTGGGAATTCCCACCGGTTCCTAACATAACAAAAGAAAGCCTTGTGATTATCATTAGTGTCCTGTGCAATTTTTTTCTTGAAGCTGGCCTTAGACAATTTTATGTGTGTCCATAGTTTTTTGCTAATTCTGATCAGTGATGCCTTCCCTTTTTGGGATTTTGCTCTATCATTTAGTAGCTTCCTCCTTCTATTGTATAGTTGTTTATGGCTGGGGTCCACCAGACAGGACGTCTGCCCTTGGAGGATTGGGTCTTGGTTTTATTTGGGGTCGATGATCCATGCATTCCTGAAGGTGTTCATAGAATGCGTTTATAAAGGATTCTGCGGTCTGGGCCGTATTTTCCACAGGCCCGGGGGTTTGAAGGATTCCACCTTAGTTTTGAGGAGTGTGAAATTTGCTTTAGAGAAGTTTTTCACTGTGGTTTTCTGAGCAGGGGGTGGGGTCGGGATGTGAATATCCAGTGAGATTAGTTTATGGTCTGATCTTACCAGTGAGGGATACACTTCTGGTCTGGACCATAGAGTCCCCATGTTGGTGATGATCAGGTCCAGTATGTTTTCCCCTCTTGTGGGAGTGGTAACAAGTTGTTCCATAGCATTTGAGTTTATAAATTCTAGGAACCTTTGGGCTAGGGTGTTGGAGCTAGAGTAATGCTCCCAGTCTATGTTTGGGTAGTTGAAGTCACCCAATATAATGGTGTTTGGAGAGACCTTCATATTTTCCAGTGTTCTCAGGAAGGCCGAGTGGGGTTCCTGTGTTTTGGAGGGTGGTCTGTAGCAGGCTGTAAACTGGAAGGCAGTTTTACCCACTGTTCATTGCACATGGATAGTCTCTGATGCTTCGTGCTTTGCCACCAACCTGGAGGTGTGGGTATCTTTGATGAATATCGATACTCCCCCTCCTTTTGTGGTTCAGTCCAAGTTTTGGGGAAAAGCATGGTATGAGGTATAACCTGGTAGTGCTGGGGTGCTCTCGAGCCCTGAACCAGGTTTCTGTTACTGCACAGATATTGATGTTCTCCATGCTAAGGAGAGTTTCGAGTGCATGCATCTTGAGGTTTAGACTTCTGGCGTTGAGTAGCATTACTCTTAGTTTCTTATCCATTGTGATACCTATGGAGGTGGGTTTGTCTTTTGAGCCTTACCTAAAAAGGCACTATGGGGGTAGCAAGAGCCTTTGCCAATATCCAAAAGCCCAGGGGTGACAGGTGCAAGAAATCCCTAGCGAAGCATCGTGGCTTGTCGAGCATATCATCCCAAACTGACAGGCATTGGATCCCCTTTGAATGACACCAGTAGTTAAGCCAATTGTTGAAATTGATCATCTTGTCTTCATATTGTGGCATCATTCTTGGTGAGGGTAAGATGCTACTCAAGGTCAGGGTCATATAAAATGTTTTTCTAACCACTTTGTACGTGGTTGTCAAATGAGAGATTGCTATCAACTTGGGTCCACAGGTCCCTAATTACTTCTTCTGTACTTAATGGATTACCACCTATGTGGTAATTTGTAGGCACTTTGTTTTGCCAAAGGGATGACTATACACTTTTTGGCATTTAGCTTGAGGCCATGGCTCTGGCACCAGTTGTCTGTTTCTATGAGGCCCTTTTGGAGGATGCTTGTGTCAGCTGGAGAGTCTGTTATGGCGCCCAGTTTGCAGTCATCTGCGAACTTGGTCAGCCACTGATCCTTCCGTGTTGGCCTGTACCTCCGAGAAATATATACCGAACAAGAGAGGTCCCAGGACTGAGCCTTGTGGGACACCACTTGTAAATGGTTTGGAGTCTGACATGGCTCCAGCAATTCTAACCATGTGGGTTCTGTCCTTGCACCAGTTTGCAATCCATCTAGTAACATAGGGGTTTATATTTAAGCTGGTGAGCTTATCTATAATGCCCGAGTGGGGTATTGTATCGAAGGTTTTTGCGAGGTCCAGGTAGGGTGTGTGGACCACCTTCCCCTTGTCAATGGCCTTGGTGACTGTTTCAAAGAAATCAACCAGGTTTAAGAGGCAGGATCTGCCCTTAAGGAAGCCGAACTGGGTAGGATCCAGTGTTTGTAGGTCCCCAATATCTTTATTTATGAGGTCCATGATGATCCTTTCCATAGCTTTGCAGACCAAGCTAGTCAGGCTTATGGGGCGATAGTTTCCAGGATCCGTTGAGGCACCACCTTTATGGAGAGGGACCACTGTTGCTGTACGCCACTCTTTGGGCACATATCCTGTAGTAAGGCTGAGATTGAACAGTAGTTTTATGTTTGGGTTTAGCTCTTCTTGGAGTTCATGTAGGACGCAGTCCGGGACACCGCCTGGTCCCATTGATGCTGTGTTTTTTGCTTTGGAGAGGGCGGCTCTTACCTGAGCATCTGAGATGTCAGGGGCAGCACTCTGCTGGGATAGATATTTGCCCTTTTGGTGGGAGGGGAGAAGTTTGCACTGAACCTGTCCGCTAGGATGTTGGCAATGTCTGTGGGTTCGGTGTATTTTTGTCATTTTGGACTAATTCTGAGCATATCTGGGAATTCCCACCGGGTTCCTAACATAACTAAAGAAAGCCTTGTGATTATCCTTAGTGTCCTGCAATTTTTCTCTCGAAGCTGGCCTTAGACAATTTTATGTGTGCCCATAGTTTTTGCTAATACTGATCAGTGATGCCTTCCCTTTTGGGATTTTGCTCTATCATTTAGTAGCTTCCTCCTTCTATTGTATAGTTTGTTTATGGCTGGGGTCCACCAGACAGGGCGTCTGCCTTTGGAGGATTGGGTCTTGGTTTTATTTGGGGTCGATGATCCATGCATTCCTGAAGCTCTTCATACAATGCAGTTATAAAGGATTCTGCGGTCTGGGGCCGTATTTTCCACAGGCCCGGGTGCTTTGAAGGATTCCACCTTAGTTTTGAGGAGTGTGAAATTTGCTTTAGAAGTTTTTCACTGTGGTTTTCTGGGCAGGGGGTGGGGTGGGGATGTGAATATCCAGTGAGATTAGTTTATGGTCTGATCTTACCAGTGAGGGATACACTTCTGGTCTGGAGCATAGAGTCCCCATGTTGGTGATGATCAGGTCCAGTATGTTTTCCCCTCTTGTGGGAGTGGTAACAAGTTGTTCCATAGCATTTGAGTTTATAAATTCTAGGAACCTTTGGGCTAGGGTGTTGGAGCTAGAGTAATGCTCCCAGTCTATGTTTGGGTAGTTGAAGTCACCCAATATAATGGTGTTTGGAGAGACCTTCATATTTTCCAGTGTTCTCAGGAAGGCCGAGTGGGGTTCCTGTGTTTTGGAGGGTGGTCTGTAGCAGGCTATAAACTGGAAGGCAGTTTTACCCACTGTTCATTGCACATGGATAGTCTCTGATGCTTCGTGCTTTGCCACCAACCTGGAGGTGTGGGTATCTTTGATGAATATCGATACTCCCCCTCCTTTTGTGGTTCAGTCCAAGTTTTGGGGCCGAAAAGCATGGTATGAGGTATAACCTGGTAGTGCTGGGGTGCTCTTGGGAGCCCTGAACCAGGTTTCTGTTACTGCACAAATATTGATGTTCTCCATGCTAAGGAGAGTTTCAAGTGCGTGCATCTTGAGGTTTAGACTTCTGGTGTTGAGTAGCATTACTCTTAGTTTCTTATCCATTGTGATACCTATGGATGTGGGTTTGTCTTTTGAGCCTTACCTAAAAAGGCACTATGGGGGTAGCAAGAGCCTTTGCCAATATCCAAAAGCCCAGGGGTGACAGGTGCAAGACCCTTTAGCGAGCATCGTGGCTTGTCGAGCATATCATCCCAAACTGACAGGCATTGGATCCCCTTTGAATGACACCAGTACTTAAGCCAATTGTTGAAATTGATCATCTTGTCTTCATATTGTGGCATCATTCTTGGTGAGGGTAAGATGCTACTCAAGGTCAGGGTCATACCAGCCTGGGCTACATGCTCAGAGAGCTCCTTTATGTTTCTTTTCATGTAGTCCAGGGAGGTACGTCTCAGGTCATTCACACCAGCATGGACAATGACTGAGTCATATTTGTACTTGCCTTGGAGTGACCTGAGTGCTTGTGTTATGTGGCGGATCCTAGCACCCGACAGGCTGCTCACCGTGACCCTCTCCTTGTTCAGCCTGGTGAGCGGGACGTCAGTGTGCCTGACGATAGAGTCACCTATTACAAGTGTATCAGGTGTGTTGTTTAGTCTTAAGGGCTATGACTGTTCGGCACACTGGCTTTGTAAGATATGTGTTGCACGTGTTTTGTTTTGGGGTAGCGGCTGCTTGGGTGTCTGCTTTGGAGGTCTCTGCTGCTTCAGCAGATCTTTATTTAGAGCCTCCAAGTATGTTTTTGTGTGATTATGTGTTTGGTTTGCTGTCGTGGTAGGTCTATGTGAGACTGGAATTGTAGTGAGTGTGGTTTCCTTCTCCTCCTGACTGGTTATACCAGTACTGAGTTGAGAGAGCTTAGCCTCCAGTTTGGCTATATGGTTGCATCTCTCACATGTGCTGGAATTTGTTGGGAGGAGGAGAGGGTTGTCTGTGTACATGAGGCAGTTGTAACAGTGCCTCAGGATTCCCAGATTCACCAGCTGGACCAGAGAGGAGATTGACAACTGACCTTTGGACATGCTAGAATAATATTGGGAATTCCTTAATAATTGAAAACCAGGGCCAGTGGGGAGTGAGGGTGTAGTGCTTTTAATTTTTAGTGCTGACTTATATAATTGCTTTAGTGAGCAAGTGCCAGGTAACTTAAGTGCAATGTGTTACAGGTAACTTAAATGCAAAAACGACAAACAGTAACTTTCTTTCAAGTGAAACAAGGAAATAAGTACAGTAAGCAATGCAGATATCACTAGTGATCCACAGAAGCACTGTATTAGGTGGAATTAGCGTTCCAGGGAAATAACAAGCAAACAAACAACAAGCATATAAACAAAGCTAGATTCAGCAGGCCTGGATCTAGTCTATGCTACAGAATTTCTTGGCATCCATGTTGAGAAGAGATAAAAATAAGTTAGGATTGGAATATCCAATTATAATTCTTTACAGTGCATGGATCGTTATTTGGTCTATGTGCTGCTAGTTAGAGTAAAAAATAAAAAAAAATGCTAACTGTTTTGCTGGCTTTCAAAGCTGTAACTCACTTAGTGATCACTGTCAGAAAGGCAGTGTAACACATTCCCTTTCATTTACATTCATCTCATAACTCTCAACTGTCCAGATTTTTGCAGAATGTCCAGATTTCTGCCCCATATTTTGGTCTGTTCCTCATAAAGTGTTTTTAGACAAATTACTGAGGACTACATTACTAAATCATGACATACATTTATGTTTCAGACTTCATGTCCTTCAGAAAAAAAGCAAGGAGAGAACATATCATGTTATTGTAGCAACTTTCTTTTTAAAAGGAAGTTGGGAACACATTGTCTATTCCTCTCAACTGTTGAGATTTTTGCAGAATTTCCAGATTCTTGCCTCCTGTTTTCCATCTTTTCATCATAGAAGTTGTGGTTTGTGGCAAATCATTGAGGAATGAAGTCACTAAATAATGACAGACATTTGAATATCAGGCTTCATATACTTCAGAAAATGCATTATAATGCAAAACCTATTATTACAGCAACTTTCTAAGTTTATAAGAGCAATTTTTAAAAGCTGTCCCTATTCTGGGACCTTTATCCCTCCATTATTGTTGTCTTTGCACAGATTTCTAGCACTAAAATGTTGAGAGGTATGACATTGTCAGTACAGTAAGCAGGGAGAAACAATTGTTTTATTTCTGCCTCTGTCACTTGCTGGTCAGTACTGGCAGATTTTACTGCCAGGTGCTAGAAGCAACCTTAACAACTTAAGCAGAGGTTGCTTACCATTTATAAAGGTAATGTCTCGTGACACTCTGGCACTTAACTGATTTGTCTTTTTCCGAATACCAGAGTGTAATTGCCACACTCCATGCATTACAATAAACTTATAAGCACAGTAAAACCCCAGTAATAAAATCTAGCAGATGTTGAACTTAATCAATAGCCTTGAGGTTACCTGCTCAATCCTTCTTTGTACTAGTCATATCCACAGGTCTAGCTTTGCAGAGAGAAGGTGTTGAACCTACTTGGGGAACACTTATCATAAAGAGATCTTCCCAGACTTATTTACCTAGCCAGACTGTTAGTACTGTAGTTATGCTTGAAAAAAAGCCCCAGGTGATGAGTACAATAACTCTTTTTAAAAATTAGGAATCAACAAAGGATTCTTTAACTGCCTGAGTCCTGGCAATTCATAGACCACAGTCCTACAGTCAGGTGCACGTGTGTTAGGTGGCTTACATGCGCTGCATCTTGTAGTCATGTTCAACAATGTGTTCAGGCAAGGAGCAGCAGCCATGTTGAGGGAATGGAGCTGCCATGACAACACATAGCTGAGTTCGAGTAAAGTAAGTGCAACAGCTATGGCAGTGAGTTAGAAGGAATGTGAGTTCAGACTGCTGCAATATTTGTTTTAAAGGAATAGGAAAGCATATTTAAGTGGAATGATTATGAGTAAAGTTTTTTTGAGTGTATATAGCATACATAACAAATAGGTGGGAGACTACTGAGCTAAACAGTGTTTATAGTGAACAGTGTGAATGTTAAATGTGCAAGAATGCTAGCAGTGAATTTAGTTACAATTATTAATGCCTAAGTACAGTCTGGAAATTAAGAGATATACTGAAAGTGATACGTGCAGATTGGAATAATACCTTGAGGAGGGAAAATAATTGCTTTATTTAGGAATGAGGTGGGAAAGGCGGAAGGAGGAGAGGTAAAGTTCCAGATTAAATCTGGTGTGCTGGTATTGGGAGTCATGAGCTGTATGTGAGCTATGGGAGGGGTTATGGAGAATTATAAAGGTCAAAAATGAGGCTGTGTTAGGACACAACTTTATTCTAATGCCTTACAGATAGGAGATGATTGAGAATGAAAGTTGTTATGGCTAAAAGGGAGTTGTAGATTTGTGGGTAACCTTATGTAGTTGGTGGGAGTAGTTACAGGTGATGCAGTTATAATGGATGTATGACTATATGATATTTTGTGCGTGGTATCTATTCTTTTATCAGATAATTTCACAGTGAGTTAAACAGAATAGATGTGCACCTATAATCATAACAGGTATTACATTCTGCCACATGGATTACAGCTATATTTTCTTCCATCATAGCTAGATGGCTGTGGATTTTGTTATTAGTCCAGATTTTTGAATATTAAAAATATGGGTAAGGGATGGTTTCTTCTGAATGTACCATGTAAATTCTCCAGTAGTTCCCATTTCTAGCTGTAACTGAAGGTTGAAGGCATTTAGTTGAAGCTCTACTTCGTAAGAATACAATGAGTAGAATGAGAAAAATAGTTTTGGGTCTCTGAGGACTTCATATTTAAATTAAGAAATATTGCAACCTTGATAAATCAATGAATTTACATAATCAAGGCAACTGTGTTATTTACTTGGAGTGTCCATTTAGAATATACAGCTTTGTGACCTAAATAATATATTTTTCTGGTATAGAGTCCCATGTTTACTTTGTGCAAGTTTTTATTACTGTCATGCATGAAACAGTTTGGATATCCATTGCAATAGAGAAACTTTGTCATATAGTAATAGCTTTCAAGTGCTGTTAACTATTTAACATAAATACAAATCTACTACTGCTATAGCTGGTGGTACAGCGGTAGCGTTGTTGCCTCACAGCAAGAGGTTCTCCTGTTTGATTCTCGGCTGGAGTGCCTTCTGTGTGGAGTCTGCATGTTCTCCCCGCAGTCGAGTGGCCTCCGAAAGACATGCATGAATGGGCGTGCCTTCGCTGAAGGTTGGGCGTCAGGCTGGCAACTCAGCACCATAAAAATCTACTGCCAATCATTAGCGGACCGGAGTTCTGCTGTGGTGACCCCTATCCGGGAAAAGCCAAAAAGACAAGCAACAAATCTACTACTGCTGCAGCAGAGGCCAGCATAACACAGTAGGAACAGAACATAGAAAAATGCAGGTTAGATCTACTCCTTTAAGTTGTATGTCTAATACAGAGCTATATGTTGTCCACATTTGCTAAAATGTTCTGAAAGAATGACATGTGTCAGTTTGTCACTGTTTGTCTCAACATAAGCAGGTATTTAACTTTGTAAATGCAAGCTTTAATGTTATAAGTAAAACATTTCAGCTATTTCCATTTATAAACAGTTCATGTCCTTACTGAAACACTGGAAACATATTCATAATGAGTTAGGGTTACCATCTGTCCCTCTTTGCGAGGGACAGTCCCTGTTTGGGCAGTTGTGTCCTGTTAAAAAACAAAAAATGGCAAATGTCCTGAGATTTTAGGACAAAACATATTTCCTAAGTTTTCTTTAATAATTGTATAAATCAGTTATTTTGTACTTGAAACATTGTAAGCAGCTTAAGTACTATACAAATAAGTTTTTATTTTGGGAAGAAAGTGAAGTTCTGCCCTTTACATTGGCTATGGATATGTGCTGTACTACAAAATTTCACATTTCTACAGAAAATGTCCCACTTTGGGCATTTGAAAAGGTGGCAACCCTATAATGAGTAAGAATGGGTCAGATCAGGTAAAGGACTAATGAAGTTATTCAGAAATTCAGAAAGATGCTTAGTCTGTATCTTCACTAATTTGTCAAGTGTTTTTGCTCATTAAAACCAGAAGATGAGTAACCTCTCCTTCCAAATAGTGTCTGACAACAGGAAAGGCAGGAAATGAGATTCCCTTGCTGCCTGGACTCCTTAGTTCAAAGACATCTAAACCATTTTAAATCAAACAAATGGCCTTATTTCTAAACGGAAGGGTTATAGTTTCCTTTGCCATTTTATCATCAAAAGGGCAAGTTAAAGGTTTCTCTAGTTACAAGTTAAGGTGACAGTAAGATATTTTTAAGAATCTTATATCATGTCTGGAAGCTTTAAGTATACCAGACCTTTGTGGTATACTGAAAATCAAAGCAGGCAGAGATTTCTTGACAGATTTAAGACAGGTTAAAATAGCTTATGTATCTATTATTAATATATATTTAAGTTATACCTTTTAATGCACATTATAGTTCATTTCCTATGTTCTCATCACCCTACTCATGACATTGATATACTCAGTTGTGAATGAGCAATCATGAGATATAGAAAGTGAGGATGGGAAGAATTATTTATTTAAAAATAATACAGGTCAACTGTATTGACAATATGAGACATGAGGACAAAAAGGGGTGGCTTGAATGCACAATAACAACTCAAGACTGCTTTCTTGCCAGCTTTCTTTCCTGGACACAACTAAGGGTAAAAAATGCTCAACATGCCTAGCACAGAAAACACCAGAAAAAAAAAAAAAAAAACTTAAGTTACCAGTTAGTACACAAATACATTAAGATGGAATGAGTGCAAAGCAAAGGCAGACGGAGTACTTTTGAGTAATACTTGTAGAGGTGCCTTAAAGTTGATAGGGCACTGAAATATGAAAATTGAAAGCCTTTTTGTCAAGACTGTAATAAACAGTAGGTAAAGTAATGGCCATTAAACAATATGTAATATAATTCATTTTTGGAAGTGAACTGAATGATCTCATCTCTAATTTTTGTGATTCAGCATAATGAGGAATATGCTTATGAGATAGCAGTTTAGAGCATTTTTTATCATTTTTCTTGTCTCCACCTTTATGGTTGGGAAAAAGAAGGCTGATATTAGTGAAGTAAGCAAGGGTCAATTGACTATTTGAAGTGAATAAAGGTGTGCAGTGCTGTATTCCATTATTAAAGGACAATTAATTGAAGAAAGAGAAAGTATAAGTGCATTGTATGTGTGTGCATGCTTGTGTGTGAGTGCACATATACATGAAATCATACATATGTACGAACACATGTACATGAAATCATGCATATGTATGAACACTGAAATGTCAGTGAAAGAAAAACATTACATTTAGTTGAAAGAATAGCAGCTGCAAGGGTTATTTAGTTGAGCTACTATATATAACTAGTCAAATATATAACCACAGCAAAATTATTTACATAATGGATTTACTGCTATACGAAACAGAAAAGCAGACTGACAGACATAACATGGGATGGTCATATAAACCTCCCTACATCATAACAATGCAAGTTGGATATAGATCCTTCTGGACAAATTGAACTTGCTGATTCTGAACTCACTGAATGTGTTTTCCATAGGAAATTACTGTTGGGCCATTTCGAAGTGTGCACTGGCAAGGTACAGCTATGTGTTTGTGCAGCTACATTCTCTCAGTGGCTTTAGTGTGAGAATTTACTGTCATGGTGAGCTTCAGCACAATGTATTGTATTGTGTGAGCTGGTGGTACACTTTTTCCTGTGGTACATTCCTGGAGCTGATTTATATACATGGGGGCAGTCTAGGGGTAGCTTGTTTGCCTTCAAAAAAGACATTTGTGTAAGGAAACTCACTTGGCAGTGATTTACTTCTTTTTGGAGATAGCCCTTTTCCTCATGCTGGTGTGACCATGGTGGTGCAGCTTACATTTATGTATTCATTTATTTATTGATTGATGAGCTGGATTCTTAGCCAGCTGTACTTTGCAAGTTGTCTCTTCTTTGAGTTGCAAATTGAAAAGTCATATTGGAAGCTGTAAAGAGCACTTAAGGAAAACATGTTTTTCAGTCTTCTGTTGGATGCTTTTTGACAGAAGGTGGTGCTTAAACAAGAGTAGAAATGAGAGGTACGTGGCTATAGCCAAAACAATCTGAAAGAGAAAAATAGATCATTAAGAGGAATTTTAAGGTGCAGTATTTGTAAATGATGCATTTTCAATTGTTGAATCCCTCAGCAAAAAAACTCAATGGAGACATGCTTGTGCTGACTTTGGATAACAGGTAAAAGGATAATATTATTCTCTTAATAGACTTGTGCATTAATTATGCTGTGGACGCAGCTTAGACATGAGTTATGAGATAACTGCAATCCAGACACAGCAGCACTCATTGACAGCTTGCTGAGAAGAGTAATGGACCACACAAGAGAGTCAAGTATATCACTGTGCTATTCACCTACTATGTACTGAATTCTATTACAAAGGAATGATATCCTGGTGAGGTACAGCTTCTGCATGTATGAGAAAAAGAGAAGTACTATAAGAGGTGCAGGCATTACATAATGATAAATGTCTTGGAAATGTGAACAAAATTATCAACCTGCCTTTACACCTCAAGGATGGAAGGTGATGGGTTCAAACATAGACATCACAGTCCAACTTGAGAGTTATGCCAGCAGACTAAACCCAACAATGAACAGAGTCATGGACAGTAGTACAGACTCTAAGTGGTGCCATTTGAGGTGAAGGGTAATTTGAGCAAATTGTTTTAGTTATCAGCTTGGGTGAGCAGTATTGTCTAGATAAGAGAATATGGACAACTGACTTTACACCATATCAGGGCTAATCATTCAGTGGTATAAAAATTGATATAGGTAATGTGGATATGTTGATTAATGTTGCCTAAAAAGGGCATGGAAAGTTGTCAATACTAAGAGGGTTGAGCATGTAACCTACTCCAACCATATGCCAGAGAGCATGCTAACAGTCGGAGACATCTACAGGCCATCAATGGTGGGAGTGCGCCCACCATAAAGTCCAGAATCCCTGGGTCAGCAAACTACTGGTCAACTTATGTATAGCTGCCTAGCCTGGGTGGCCTGGTATTACTGTGTTGAGCAAAATTAGAGCTAAGTCATTCACACACTCCCATAATAATGGCCTGTAGAGTTGTTGTACTTACTTTTCTCACTTGTTTAGAGAAAAACATCTCTTGTACTCACTTTCCTCACTTGTCTTCAGGAAAATAGTTTTTTATTCAGGCATGTCCAAGGGTCATCTCCCAGTGTTCTCTTCTGACTATCTGATGAATCTGGGCATCTTGGTGCAATGTAGCAATTGCCTCATGTACACAGACAACCCTCTCCTCCTGCCACCCAACACTACAACCTGTGAGAGATGCACTTATCTAGCCAAACTGGAGGTAAAGCTCTCTCCAACCAAGACTGAACTTGACAGTCAAGAGGAGAAGATAAACACCTGTACCACACCACACTCATCACATAGTTCCACTAAACCTGCACCACCAAAATCCACACATAGAAACACAAAAACATTTGTGGAGGCTCTCAATAATAACTTGCTCAAGCAACATAGACCTCCAAAGCAGAATTGCAAGCACCCTCCAGCCCCCAACACAACCCAAATGACACATAGCCCACAGACTCAGTGTGCCACCTAACCACAACCCATAAGGCAAACAATGTGCCCAACACTCTAGTCATAGGTGACTCTGTAGTCAGGCACACTGATGTCCCACTCACCAGGTTAAACAAGGAGAAGGTTACTATCAGCTGCTTGTCAGGTGCCAGGATCCGCCACATAACCCACGCACTTAGGTCACTCCACAACAAGTACAAATATGACTCTGTCATTGTCCATATTGGTGTGAATGACCTGGGATGCACCTCCCTGGACTACATGAAAAAAGACATGGAAGAGCTCTTGTTTAACTGATGTCCCACTCACCAGGTTAAACAAGGAGAAGGTTACTATCAGCTGCTTGTCAGGTGCCAGGATCTGCCACATAACCCACGCACTTAGGTCACTCCACAACAAGTACAAATATGACTCTGTCATTGTCCATATTGGTGTGAATGACCTGGGATGCACCTCCCTGGACTACATGAAAAAAGACATGGAAGAGCTCTCCGATCTTGTAGCCCAGGCAGGTATGACCCTAGCCCTGAGTAGCATCCTGCCATTGCCCAGAATGATACCGCAGTACAAGGACAAAATGATTGACTTCAACAATTGGCTAAGCTTCTGGTGTCATTCTAAGGGGATCCAGTATCTGTCTGCCTGGGATGACATGGTTGACAGACCATAATACTTTGCCAGAGATGGCCTGCACCTGTCACCCCTGTGATGCCACATACTGGCTAAGGCTCTTGACACTCCTACAGTGCCTTTTTTAGGCAAGATTCAAATGAAAAATTCACCACTGAAACAGGAACAGGTAAGCAAAAACTGAGGGTAATGCTACTCAGTGCTAGAAGTCTAAATCTCAAAATGCACTCCTTCGAGGCACTCCTTAAAATGGAGAACATCAATATTTGTGCAGTGACTGAGACCTGGTTCAAGGATCCAGAGAGCACCCCTGCATTACCAGGCTATAACTCATACCAGACTTTTTGGCCATCTAGCCTGGACCGGAACACCAAAGGCGGAGGTGTGTCCATAGTCATTAAGGATATCCACACCTCCAGGCTAGTTGCAACTACCTCTGGGCAAACCTGCAATCCAAATTGTAGCTTGCTACAGATCCCCCCACCATGCCCTAGGATTCCCACTTCTCTTTTCTTGATATACTGGAAAATATTAGGGTTCAACCAAACACCCTAATAATGGGCAATTTCAACTACCCCACCATTAACTGGGAAAACTACTCATGTACTAACTCCTTCACTCAACGCTTTCTGGAATTCATAAATTCCAATGGCCTGGATCAACTTATCCACACCCTCACCAGGGGCAACAATATCCTAGACCTAGTCATTAGCAACATGAACGACTGTGTTCCACACCTGAAGTCAACTCCTCATTGGTCAGATATGACCATAAGCTAATCACCCTAGATATCCACATCCCACCCCCACCCCCACCCCCTGTTAAGGAAACCATGGTAAAAAATTTCTCCAAAGCCAACTTCATGCTTCTTAAGACAGAAGTGGCAAACTTCATGATACCCATGCAGATGGACAATACAGTTACAACTGCTGAATCCTACACAAATGCACTCTATAAGCACTTACACAAGTGCATGGATCATGCTAACCCAAACAGAACCAAGACATTATCCTCCAAAAAAATGAAGCCAATCTGGTGGTCCCCTGCCATAAACAAACTCTACAACAGAAGGAAGAAACTGTTGCAAAAGAGAGTAAAATCCCATGACTGGAGGAGCTCCCTGGTCAGCCTCAGTAAGAAGCTGAGATCCCATCTATGATCCTCCAAAGCTAGCTACGAAAACAAAATCACCACTGATTCTAGGAACAACCACAAAGCATTCTATAGCTATGTCAAGAATCTCAATGGCAACACCCAGATCTGCTTTGATTTACAGCACAACGGCATGGAATTACAGAACCAACTGATATTGCAACATTCTGGCAGATAGGTTCAGTGTTAACTTTACCCCCTGTCACCCCCTAAAGGGCCCATATCTATACAGGAAGAATGCAGAGTCCCTGTAATCACAGCTATGTAGGTAAAAGCTGCACTCTCTAAAGCCAAAAACGCAGCATCCAAGAGACCGGACACCATCCCAGGCTCCCCACCTAAGCACCATGTTCAATCATAGCCTCATATCAGGCTTTGTGCTCACTGAATGGCACACATCAACAGTTATTCCACTCCACAAAGCGGGAGCCACCACTGATCCCGGGAACTATCACCCTATTAGCCTGACGATCCTGGTCTGTAAAGCCATGGAACGTATCATTATGGAACTCATAAACAAAGACGTTGGTAACCTATAAACTCTGGACCCCACCCAGTTCAGGTTTGTGAAAGGTAGATCATGCTTTCTGAACCTGATCGACTTCGTTGAGGCAGTCACGAAAGCCATAGACCAGGGTAAGGCGGCTCACACAGCCCATCTTGACCTCGCCAAGGCTTTCAACACCATCCGCCATTCTGGAATTATAGCTAAACTCACTAAACTAGGTATAAATCCCTATGTCACAAGATGGGTTGCCAACTGGCTCACTGACAGAACCCACACTGTAAATGTTGCAGACTCCAAATCTGACTTCCACCCAGTGACAAGTGGAGTACCACAAGGTTCCGTCCTGGGACCTCTCCTGTTTGTTATCTACTTCTCTGAAGTACAGACTAACACAAAAGGCCTTTGGCTAATGAAGTTTGCTGATGACTGCAAATTATGAGCCTTAGTCGAGTCCCCAAATGATGTGGACATCCTACAGAAGGGCCTCACTGAGACAGATGCCTGGTGTCAGAGCCATGGCCTCAAGCTCAATGCCAAAAAGTGCTTTGTCATCCCCTTTGGTAAAAACACTGTACCCATGAACTACCACATAGGTGGCAGTCTACTTAACGCCGAATGTGTGATAAGAGACCTTGGGACCCAGGTGGACAGTAGTCTCTCCTTTGATAATCACATTGCCACAGTAGTCAAGAAATCCTTCTACGTGGCACACCTCATCACAAAAGGGTTCTCATCCTGAAAAAAAGAGGTCATTGTTCCCCTCTTCTCGATACCCATTAGACCCATTATAGAGTAAAACACCCCTTTTGGAATGTACCTCACAAGACATCTGCAGCAGCTGGAAAGGCCACAGAAGTACCTCACAAAGAGGATTACTGGCCTCAAACAGATGCCCTACACTGACCATCTCAAAAAACTTCAGCTTTACTCGATAGCATATCGCCTACTCCGTGGTGATCTCTGCCTAACATATAAAGCTATGTCAAACCCAGAGCTGTTGGACATGCTACACTGAAAGAAATCCCAATCCCTCTGAGCTACACGCTCTAGGGACCTAAACCTTGTCACCACAATAAACAGGACATGCTGGAAGAATAGATTCCTGTCCCAGAGACTTCTCATACTCTGGAACAAGCTACCCATCTATGTCAAGCAAAGTTCCTCATTAGCACTCTTCAAGAAAAATCTTGAATAATTGGAAAGGAAATAGGAAATACTCCCCGGAGATCACTTCTGTGGTTCTGCTCGACAGGGCATAAGCCAGGGAACCTTGTTGGCTAGGCGTACTTTGGCCCTTGGGTCAATAACCTAGTACCTACTTATGAACCTATGAACCTATAAACTGCCAAAAATGAACTAAGGATTGCTGCAGTGAATATAGGTTCATTGACTAAACACAGCTTAGAAGTGAATGATATGATGATATACATATATGGAGGAGAATGGATATGCTGTGTACTCAGTACACAAGGTGAAAGGCAGTGTAGCAAAGTCTCTTTGCCTGGGATCCTGAGACTACTAGTCAGAGGGAGAACAGACTAGAATTGATCTAGGAATTGTGGTAAGAGAGAGACAGCCTCCTGAAGACAATAAAGCATGTCATCAGAATAAATGACAAGCTCGTGGCAATCAAACTACAGTATAAATATAGGGCAGTCTCCATATTCTCAACTTAAAACCTACAGCAGCTCTGTAACAGTGTGGAAAAGATGGCATTTAGACACCATTTGCAAAACCGTCTTGATAAAGCGACACAGAATGAGCTAGCCTTAATAATGAGGGACCTGAGTGATCATATCGGGACAAACAGAACAGGATATAACGACTGCCTTGGCCCACATGGATGGGACAACAGTATTAATGAAGGACAGACCTTTCTAGATTTGTCTGACAGATAGGTTAACGTTGAACAACACCGGGTTTTCCAAGAGAGAGAAAATCGCAGGATCATATACAAGAGTTCTCAGCATTTAATTCAGGTACATCTCCCTCTAGTAAGGGAAGCACAGTGGAATCAAATTAGAGATTGCAAAGACATCCAAACTCAAGTAGTTAGCCACTTGATAAATAACTAGTGGCTATAATCAGCATTAAGAATTGGTCAGAGAAGGGTCTATGACCAACAGACACTAGGATAAAGACCTGGAAGTTATAGTAGAGGCTCAGGAGTTCAAAAAAACCTGTTGCCAGAATACAGAAGTTCTATAAGTTATCAGAAGAAAGAAGCAGTATAGGAAGATGTGGAAGATAGAAAATACAGACCAGGATAAGTAGAATTTTTGACCGGCTAACACGTAGGCTAATAGAACAATCCCAATGGCAAAGGACTAGGCAGCAGTGAAAGTTTATCAGATTCTGTAAAGTGACTCAGCAGATTGCATAAATAAGTTTTACCAGGCTGTAAGACAACAAATGAGAGATAAAGAAAATAGCTGTCAGACATCATTCATACTAGATGCCAGCAACAATCTCTTCACTAGTTCAAAGAATATCAAGGACAAATGAAAGGAGTACTTCAAGTAGATGTTGAATGAAGAAAACTCCATAGATATGGTACTGACCCATGCACACTGTATGATGAAGGAGAAAGAAGAGTCCACCCTTAAATAAGTGCAAAGTACACTAAGAAAAATGATGCCAGGAAATGTGCCAGGCTCAGATGAAGGCCTGGCAAATATGATCAAGATGCTGGGTAGATTAGAAAAGAAATAGCTCCTGAGTGTACAAAAACAAAGAGGGCGCACACAATTGTGGGCAGTATAGAAGGATAAGACATTTGCCACACTGCGAAAAGGTGCTGGAGAAAGAGGCTAATACATGAGTATGCAGTACAGTAAAAATAAGAGGGGAAATGATTAGTTCAGAATCAGATCAGGATGCAACACAACTGACTCAATGTTTGCAGACAGATAGTGCAGAAAAAGCTGGAGATGAGGAAATAGTCCAACTGGGCATTCACAGACTTGGAGACAGCATATGATATGGTCCCAAGAAAGCTGATTTGGGCAGTCCTGCTATGGTTCAAAATCCCAGAAACATTTGTAGAATCAGTTTAGGCTGTATACAAGGATGTAATACCACAAGTACAGAGTTTAGGGTCACAGAGCAGTTTCCAGTGGGATTGTTTTGTGCTTCGGACTTCAGGTCTGAGTTCACTCCTGCTCAGAGTGATGATGGACTACATTAGCAAACAGGACATGCACATCATATCAGTAACAATGCTGTTTTCTGACAATGTGACTTTGCAAGCTGACTCAGGAATTTCAGAAAATGATAGGAGACTGGAATGCAAAACTGAAAGCACATGGGATGAAAATGAGTACAGACAAAATGGGTCACAGAAGCAAATGGGGAATCAGTAAAAGCTAAACACTGAGCTAAAAGGGAAGATGGTAGAATAAACTGAGAGATTGTACGTATGGTTGAGGAGAAGGGAGATCTAAATAAGGACATCAAAGCTAGAATCAGTGGTGCTTCATCCAACTGGCACTAAGTGTCAGGAGTAATGTATAAAAGAAGAATGCCAAAGAAGCTGTAAAGTAAGGTATACAAAATGGTGGTGTAACCAGTGCTTCTATATGGCACAAAAACCTGGCCAGTGAAAGAAGAGCAATTAAGGAATCTTGAAGCGATGAAGATGAAGTGTCTAAAATGGGCTGTACTATTCAAATTGTGAGACAGATAAGTAAATTAGGACATCAGAGCAGACACTAAATTACCCCAGTTGCAGAGGACATAGAAGAGAACAAAAATGTAGTGGTTGTATCACATTTGGAGGAAAGAAAAGGATGATCTAGTAAAGGAGATTTGGAAGAAAGAGGAAGGTGACAAGTGGAGGCAATGATGTTCAGCCAAGAGATGGATGGAATGCATGACAGAAGGCCTACAACAGTTGGGCATGACTGTAATATAAGGTAGGAGAGACATGGTAACATTTGATCTGATACACCAACTACAAATAAACATGAGAAAAGGGAATTGATGATGAAGATGATGATGATGATGATATCAGCTTCTTGGGTATAACTTAGGTTGATATGGGAGAAATCCATGTTAGGCACCTGGTGTGTTGAAGATATTGGTATAATGCACTGAGTGCAAATATGGGACAATTTACAAGTACTGTGGGTCACAGTACTTAGTACATAGTGTAGCTGTTTCCTTTTCTAATCCCAAGAGTGCTGAATGCAATCAGTTAAAATGGTATAGTGACTAGATGAGGTGGTTTTAATACCATTACTTGCAGCCATCCTGTAAGCATTTAAAAGCCAAAATAAAATCATTCCTTATTTATCAATAATTAACCAAATATATTTTCAGTGATCTTACTCTACATTCATAACTTACTTTTCTAATTGGCCTATCTATCATGTATAATTGTATTCCTTCAAGTTGTTAAAATTCTTTAATTTATAGATAGAGAACCTCATGCCATGTTGGATAATTGGTCTAATCAAACTTTTAAACAAGAGTATTACAACATTTCTATGTGGTGATGGCATAGACTGAATAATCTATTTCCAAGTACAGAAGCACTTACTCACAGTGCAGTTTGCATGACACTCGTAAACAAGATTTTTTGGTATCATAATGCTATGGTCATTATAATTCAGACTAGCTCCCATAATATCTCAATTTAATATGTAGGGGTACTCCTATCTGAATTCCCCATATGCTTTATCCTACACTTCCTACAATTAAAGGAGGCATTATTAAAGGAAGCTCATGGAAAAACAGTAGAAAAGTTAATCTGTAAATTAATTTGATCTTGAATGACATTAACGAAGATCAACTATTTAGAATCATCATAGGTATATAGGTTCATAGGTTAGTACTAGGCTATCGGCCCTAGGGCCTATACAAACCTAGCCATAACAATTCCCTGGATATTTCTTCCCACAATATTTACTTCCCTGGAGTCCAGTCTAGCAGGGTAACTGACTTGATCCCCGGTATGAATTTCCTATCTCCCATCCAATCATCAAGGTTCCTTTTGAAGAGGGCCAAGGAGGGGCTCTGCTCGACATGTATGGACATTCTATTCCAGAGTATTGGGAGTCTCTGGGTCAGGAACCTATCCCTCCAGCATGTCTTGTTCATTGTGATTACAAGGTTTAGATCCCTGGAGTTTGAGGCTCTGAGGGATTGGGATTTCTTTAAGTGCAGCATGTCCAACAGCTCAGGGTTTGGCATGGCCTTGTATGTTAAGCAGAGATCGACTCTAAGTAGATGAAATGCCACAGAGTATAGCTGGAGTTTTTTAGATGGTCAGCATAAGGCATCTGCTTTATGCCTGTGATCCTTTTAGTGAGGTATTTCTGTGGCCTTTCCAGCTGTTGCAGATGTCTTGTAAGGTACATACCAAACAGGGTGTTGTACTCTATAATGGGTTTAATGAGGGATGAGTACAGTTGGACAGTGCCCTCCTTTTTTTCTGAATGAAAAGCCCTTAGTGATGAGGTGTGCCACATAGAAGGATTTCCTGACTGACTGTTGTTGATCTAGCTGTCCAGTTCTGTAGGCATTAAGAACATAAAGGTAAGTAATATAACACCTCCAAGAAGAGAACAAAGAGGTACATGACTCTGGGTTTTTAATACTTAGGGGTAAAGTCGCTTATCATCTCTGCTGACTTCCTACAATTGAACCAGACTGATATCCATTTCAGCACATATGGGTTTAAATTCCAAGTATTAAAACACTGAAAACTATATCATGTTACACTACATTGCAAGCATTAGCCAGGACCAGAAAAATTACATGAAAAGGTATACCATCATCAAAAGCCGAATTTACATCTTTGTTGAAAGCATGAGCCAGGTCCATGAAAATTAGCCTGATGGCTATACCCTCATCAGCAGTTGAAGTTACCTCAGAGAAGAAGGAAACTACTTGGAAGTATATGATTTATCCATTGTTAAACCATGCTTTGATAAGTCATACTTTTACAATTCACCTAATGTTTGAATATAGTTTACTAACACTCTCTCAAAATATTTGTCTACAGTGCTATTCAAATTGATCAATCTGTAGTTTTCAGTATCAGCAGTAACTCCTCTATATATTGGAGGCACATATACATCCTTCAAAATGGGTGCACCATACACAGTGTCCACTGATTGTTGACATAACCAGGTTAATGAATTAGAAATTATCCAGCTTAAAAGGGTTAAGAATGATGACTTATTAATATTATTAAAACATCCTTGACCCACTTTGCTCAAATCAGAGGATATTCAACCCTCCATAAATTTTCTGAATCTAATTGAGATGTTACCTAATTAAAGTCTTTGAAAAAGATTTTGCAAATGGGGGTGTGGCTATCCTTTGTCATATTTAATAAATATTTCCAGGGATTCATTAACAATTGTGTATACGTCATGTTAAACCTACTTGATTTGTGCACATCAATGTGATTAGCTGCAGTGCTCATTGAATATGCAAGCAACTAAGGAATCCTACATGTTTATAGCAGCACCTATTCATGGCTAGTACAAGTGTTAGTGACCACTAAAAGGTGCACAGAGGCTTCAGCACACAATATAAACAAAACATGTTGCCTGCAGGCAAACCTAATGAGTGAGCATGCATAAACAGCATAATACCAGGCAAGGCCAACTTTAATGAAGGAATTTAAAGATGCTGGGAAGGAAAACATGGAAACTCTACTCGGATATAGGACTTAGTACAGCAACAAGAAGCAGGAGAAGCTAATTGGGGAAACTGAAGTCAGATAATAAAAATAAATGTGATTACTGCATAAAGAGCATTATTGACACAAATTATTTTGTTGATGTAATAAAGTAATCCTGTGCACATTTACTGACCTATGTATGTAAATAAAAATGAAAATGCTGACAAAGGACATGAGAGGGGCACAGAGCTACAGTGTAAAAAGGGGGGGCGGGTAAATGTGATAAATGTTTACAAAATGCTGAGTTGACATAACAGTTATAAAAGACATTAGCTACATTAGTGGATCTTGACATATACTCTAGCTATTGCATGCCAAGTGTATATACAGGAAGTTATCTCTTATACCTGGAAATAAGCTGTACTCTTCATTTATCACATATAAATATAAATTAAATTAACCCTGAGGTGTTATCTCATATACTTCAGAAAGGGTTGTGAGTGATGTCAGAACACACGTACAGGTTAAAAAAATTGTAAGGGTGGCATTACCTTATGTGTATGTTGGAAGCAATACTGATGGTTGTAATGGCAGTGTATACACCTGTGACAAAGTGGAAATATTGAGAGGAGACACAGACACCTGTGCAACATTCAGATAATAGTATTTAGAAATGAAAATAAACATTTTTAAGCAACCTGCATGTTGTGAATGGTAGAAAATGAGTTACTGTGTTCATGAATGCTGTGTATGTATGTAGCAAAATGCAGGTGTCACATTGATCAGGATATAAACAGAATAATGATCTGTTTTACATATTACCATTTGTCTAACTATAGCAGATGCAACATACGTTCATGAAACATGAGTCATGCTAACAATGACATATGCAAAAATGCACATAAATCAAGGTACATGTCAGGTGTAGTCCATCTCTTGACAAATGGAGTGTTTCTGAATGTCATGATGTATATCAATATGCCTAGGATGTATTTCTATGTTCATTATAAATGTAAAGGTAGCCACAAAAGATATTAACACAATAAAATTCCATGCAGGCAGTATGCCATTAATACATAATGGGCAAATGTAGCAAAAGTCAGACAGCGATTATTTGTAACTGTGATGCATTTGCGTTATCATAATTAATGATATAAAATGTATCCTTCCTGGTATAATTTCCAGACCAGACATGTTGACTAAAATAAATGTATTAAACTACAGATGTGAATGGATATATATAGCCCTGAAGTAAGCCTTATTAAAAACAATAGTAAGAACTGTATGACACTGCTGTAACATACAACACACCCAGGTGAAGCATTAATTTGTATTAGTAAGTGAACCACTGTAGATTTTCATTGCACATACACCAAATGTACACTGGCCTGTTACAAATGTTGTTATCCTCTGCCCATAGTTTACTAACTCCATTGTGCAGACATTGGCAAAGCCAACATTATAAAGGATACATTCAATGAAGTCCTAACCAAGAACAAGATATTCCAAGAAATATCTCTGACATTCAGTAATTAAAGTTCTGTTTGCTAAATGGAGCACATCTACTACATCATTATATGGGGTATATTCACAAGGAATTTAACCAAAGACTACAATAACATCAACTTAACAACACAAATGCACAGGAAGAGTTTCATAATACAGGCCCACTCAGACCTTCTGATGATTTTGTAGCATACCACTCATTAAGAAATGTTATATAAACCCTCATGTTATATGAAGTTTGAGAGTGTGAATAAAATAATTACAGTTATAGATAAATGTTTGTATGATGACATGCAATACAGACCATTATTTGGAAAATAAGAAATGCCTGCAAACAATCAATGACATACTCAACATTTGCATCTTGCCAGATTTCAGCACATGCCAGGGCATATCTGAGAGAGAGAGAGAGGTAAGCAAAAACTGAGGGTAATGCTACTCAGTGCTAGAAGTCTAAATCTCAAAATGCACTCCTTCGAGGCACTCCTTAAAACGGAGAACATCAATATTTGTGCAGTGACTGAGACCTGATTCAAGGCTCCAGAGAGCACCCCTGCATTACCAGGCTATAACTCATACCACACTTTTTGGCCATCTAGCCTGGACCGGAACACCAAAGGCGGAGGTGTGTCCATAGTCATTAAGGATATCCACACCTCCAGGCTAGTTGCAACTACCTCTGGGCAAACCTGCAATCCATTTGTAGCTTGCTACAGAGCCCCCACCATGCCCTAGGATTCCCACTTCTCTTTTCTTGATATACTGGAAAATATTAGGGTTCAACCAAACACCCTAATAATGGGCAATTTCAACTACCCCACCATTAACTGGGAAAACTACTCATGTACTAACTCCTTCACTCAACGCTTTCTGGAATTCATAAATTCCAATGGCCTGGATCAACTTATCCACACCCTCACCAGGGGCAACAATATCCTAGACCTAGTCATTAGCAACATGAGCGACTGTGTTCCACACCTGAAGTCAACTCCTCATTGGTCAGATCTGACCATAAGCCAATCACCCTAGATATCCACATCCCACCCCCACCCCCACCCCCTGTTAAGGAAACCATGGTAAAAAAATTCTCCAAAGCCAACTTCATGCTTCTTAAGACAGAAGTGGCAAACTTCATGACACCCATGCAGATGGACAATACAGTTACAACTGCTGAATCCTACACAAATGCACTCTATAAGCACTTACACAAGTGCATGGATCATGCTAACCCAAACAGAACCAAGACATTATCCTCCAAAAAAAATGAAGCCAATCTGGTGGTCCCCTGCCATAAACAAACTCTACAACAGAAGGAAGAAACTGTTGCAAAAGAGGGTAAAATCCCATGACTGGAGGAGCTCCCTGGTCAGCCTCAGTAAGAAGCTGAGATTCCGTCTATGATCCTCCAAAGCTAGCTACGAAAACAAAATCACCACTGATTCTAGGAACAACCACAAAGCATTCTATAGCTATGTCAAGAATCTCAATGGCAACACCCAGATCTGCTTTGAGTTACAGTACAATGGCATGGAATTACAGAACCAACTGATATTGCAACATTCTGGCAGACAGGTTCAGTGTTAACTTTACCCCCGGTCACCCCCTAAAGGGCCCATATCTATACAGGAAGAATGCAGAGTCCCTGTAATCACAGCTATGTAGGCAAAAGCTGCACTCTCTAAAGCCAAAAATGCAGCATCCACGAGACCGGACACCATCCCAGGCTCCCCACCTAAGCACCATGTTCAATCATAGCCTCATATCAGGCTTTGTGCTCACTGAATGGCACACATCAACAGTTATCCCACTCCACAAAGTGGGAGCCACCACTGATCCCGGGAACTATCGCCCTACTAGACTGACGATCCTGGTCTGTAAGGCCATGGAACGTATCATTATGGAACTCATAAACAAAGAAGTTGGTAACCTATAAACTCTGGACCCCACCCAGTTCAGGTTTGTGAAAGGTAGATCATGCTTTCTGAACCTGATCGACTTCTTTGAGGCAGTCACGAAAGCCATAGACCAGGGTAAGGCGGCTCACACAGCCCATCTTGACCTCGCCAAGGCTTTCAACACCATCCCCCATTCTGGAATTATAGCTTAACTCACTAAACTAGGTATAAATCATTATGTCACAAGATGGGTTGCCAACTGGCTCACTGACAGAACCCACACTGTAAATGTTGTAGACTCCAAATCTGACTTCCACCCAGTGACAAGTGGAGTACCACAAGGTTCCGTCCTGGGACCTCTCCTGTTTGTTATCTACTTCTCTGAAGTACAGACTAACACAA
Source organism: Protopterus annectens (assembly GCF_019279795.1). Taxonomy (NCBI): domain Eukaryota; kingdom Metazoa; phylum Chordata; order Ceratodontiformes; family Protopteridae; genus Protopterus; species Protopterus annectens. The sequence continues at coordinate 463,282,625 of NC_056734.1, read as the reverse complement.
AAGGCCTTTGGCTAATGAAGTTTGCAGATGACTGCAAATTATGAGCCTTAGTCGAGTCCTCAAATGATGTGGACATCCTACAGAAGGGCCTCACTGAGACAGATGCCTGGTGTCAGAGCCATGGCCTCAAGCTCAATGCCAAAAAGTGCATTGTCATCCCCTTTGGTAAAAACTCTGTACCCATGAACTACCACATAGGTGGCAGTCTACTTAACGCCGAATGTGTGATAAGAGACCTTGGGACCCAGGTGGACAGTAGTCTCTCCTTTGATAATCACATTGCCACAGTAGTCAGGAAATCCTTCTATGTGGCACACCTCATCACAAAAGGGTTCTCATCCTGAAAAAAAGAGGTCATTGTTCCCCTCTACTCGACACTCATTAGACCCATTATAGAGTAAAACGCCCCTTTTGGAATGTACCTCACAAGACATCTGCAGCAGCTGGAAAGGCCACAGAAGTACCTCACAAAAAGGATTACTGGCCTCAAACAGATGCCCTACACTGACCATCTAAAAAAACTTCAGCTTTACTCGATAGCATATCGCCTACTCCGAGATGATCTCTGCCTAACATATAAAGCTATGTCAAACCCAGAGCTGTTGGACATGCTACACTGAAATAAATCCCAATCCCTCTGAGCTACACGCTCTAGGGACCTAAACCTTGTCACCACAATAAACAGGACATGCTGGAAGAATAGATTCCTGTCCCAGAGACTTCTCATACTCTGGAACAAGCTACCCATCTATGTCAAGCAAAGTTCCTCATTAGCACTCTTCAAGAAAAATCTTGAATAATTGGAAAGGAAATAGGAAATACACCCCGGGGATCACTTCTGTGGTTCTGCTCGACAGGGCATAAGCCAGGGAACCTTGTTGGCTAGGCGTACTTTGGCCCTTGGGTCAATAACCTAGAACCTACTTATGAACCTATGAACCTATAAACTGCCAAAAACGAACTAAGGATTGCTGCAGTGAATATAGGTTCATTGACTAAACACAGCTTAGAAGTGAATGATATGATGATATACATATATGGAGGAGAATGGATATGCTGTGTACTCAGTACACAAGGTGAAAGGCAGTGTAGCAAAGTCTCTTTGCCTGGGATCCTGAGACTACTAGTCAGAGGGAGAACAGACTAGAATTGATCTAGGAATTGTGGTAAGAGAGAGACTGCCTCCTGAAGACAATAAAGCATGTCATCAGAATAAATGACAAGCTCATGGCAATCAAACTACAGTATAAATATAGGGCAGTCTCCATATTCTCAACTTAAAACCTACAGCAGCTCTGTAACAGTGTGGAAAAGATGGCATTTAGACACCATTTGCAAAACCTTCTTGATAAAGTGACACAGAATGAGCTAGCCTTAATAATGAGGGACCTGAGTGATCATATCGGGACAAACAGAACAGGATATGATGACTGCCTTGGCCCACATGGATGGGACAACAGTATTAATGAAGGACAGACCTTTCTAGATTTGTCTGACAGATAGGTTATCGTTGAACAACACCAGGTTTTCCAAGAGAGAGAAAATAACAGGATCATATACAAGAGTTCTCAGCATTTAATTCAGGTACATCTCCCTCTAGTAAGGGAAGCACAGTGGAATCAAATTAGAGATTGCAAAGACATCCACACTCAAGTAGTTAGCCACTTGATAAATAACTAGTGGCTATAATCAGCATTAAGAATTGGTCAGAGAACGGTCTATGACCAACAGACACTAGGATAAAGACCTGGAAGTTATAGTACAGGCTCAGGAGTTCAAAAAAAGCTGTTACCAGAATACAGAAGTTCTATAAGTTATCAGAAGAAAGAAGCAGTATAGGAAGATGTGGAAGATAGAAAATACAGACCAGGATAAGTAGAATTTTTGACCGGCTAACACGTAGGCTAATAGAACAATCCAAATGGCAAAGGACTAGGCAGCAGTGAACGTTTATCAGATTCTGTAAAGTGACTCAGCAGATTGCATAAATAAGTTTTACCAGGCTGTAAGACAACAAATGAGAGATAAAGAAAATAGCTGTCAGACATCATTCATACGAGATGCCAGCAACAATCTCTTCACTAGTTCAAAGAATATCAAGGACAAATGAAAGGAGTACTTCAAGTAGATGTTGAATGAAGAAAACTCCATAGATATGGTACTGACCCATGCACACTGTATGATGAAGGAGAAAGAAGAGTCCACCCTTAAATAAGTGCAAAGTACACTAAGAAAAATGATGCCAGGAAACGTGCCAGGCTCAGATGAAGCCCTGGCAAATATGATCAAGATGCTGGGTAGATTAGAAAAGAAATAGCTCCTGAGTGTACAAAAACAAAGAGGGCGCACACAATTGTGGGCAGTATAGAAGGATAAGACATTTGCCACACTGCGAAAAAGTGCTGGAGAAAGAGGCTAATACATGAGTATGCAGTATAGTAAAAATAAGAGGGGAAATGATTAGTTCAGAATCAGATCAGGATGCAACACAACTGACTCAATGTTTGCAGACAGGTAGTGGAGAAAAAGCTGGAGATGAGGAAAGAGTCCAACTGGGCATTCACAGACTTGGAGACAGCATATGATATGGTCCCAAGAAAGCTGATTTGGGCAGTCCTGCTATGGTTCAAAATCCCAGAAACATTTGTAGAATCAGTTTAGGCTGTATACAAGGATGTAATACCACAAGTACAGAGTTTAGGGTCACAGAGCAGTTTCCAGTGGGATTGTTTTGTGCTTCGGACTTCAGGTCTGAGTTCACTCCTGCTCAGAGTGATGATGGACTACATTAGCAAACAGGACATGCACATCATATCAGTAACAATGCTGTTTTCTGACAATGTGACTTTGCAAGCTGACTCAGGAATTTCAGAAAATGATAGGGGACTGGAATGCAAAACTGAAAGCACATGGGATGAAAATGAGTACAGACAAAATGGGTCACAGAAGCAAATGGGGAATCAGTAAAAGCTAAACACTGAGCTAAAAGGGAAGATGGTGGAATAAACTGAGAAATTTTACGTATGGTTGAGGAGAAGGGAGATCTAAATAAGGACATCAAAGCTAGAATCAGTGGTGCTTCATCCAACTGGCACTAATTGTCAGGAGTAAATGTATAAAAGAAGAATGCCAAAGAAGCTGTAAAGTAAGGTATACAAAATGGTGGTGTAACCAGTGCTTCTATATGGCACAAAAACCTGGCCAGTGAAAGAAGAGCAATTAAGGAATCTTGAAGCGATGAAGATGAAGTGTCTAAAATGGGCTGTACTATTCAAATTGTGAGACAGATAAGTAAATTAGGACATCAGAGCAGACACTAAATTACCCCAGTTGCAGAGGACATTGAAGAGAACAAAATGTAGTGGTTGTATCACATTTGGAGGAAAGAAAAGGATGATCTAGTAAAGGAGATTTGGAAGAAAGAGGAAGGTGACAAGTGGAGGCAATGATGTTCAGCCAAGAGATGGATGGAATGCATGACAGAAGGCCTACAACAGTTGGGCATGACTGTAATATAAGGTAGGAGAGACATGGTAACATTTGATCTGATACACCAACTACAAATAAACATGAGAAAAGGGAATTGATGATGAAGATGATGATGATGATGATATCAGCTTCTTGGGTATAACTTAGGTTGATATGGGAGAAATCCATGTTAGGCACCTGGTGTGTTGAAGATATTAGTATAATGCACTGAGTGCAAATATGGGACAATTTACAAGTACTGTGGGTCACAGTACTTAGTACATAGTATAGCTGTTTCCTTTTCTAATACCAAGAGTGCTGAATGCAGTCAGTTAAAATGGTATAGTGACTAGATGAGGTGGTTTTAATACCATTACTTGCAGCCATCCTGTAAGCATTTAAAAGCCGAAATAAAATCATTCCTTATTTATCAATAATTAACCAAATATATTTTCAGTGATCTTACTCTACATTCATAACTTACTTTTCTAATTGGCCTATCTATCATGTATAATTGTATTCCTTCAAGTTGTTAAAATTCTTTAATTTATAGATAGAGAACCTCATGCCATGTTGGATAATTGGTCTAATCAAACTTTTAAACAAGAGTATTACAACATTTCTATGTGGTGATGGCATAGACTGAATAATCTATTTCCAAGTACAGAAGCACTTACTCACAGTGCAGTTTGCATGACACTCGTAAACAAGATTTTTTGGTATCATAATACTATGGTCATTATAATTCAGACTAGCTCCCATAATATCTCAATTTAATATGTAGGGGTACTCCTATCTGAATTCCCCATATGCTTTATCCTACACTTCCTACAATTAAAGGAGGCATTATTAAAGGAAGCTCATGGAAAAACAGCAGCAAAGTTAATCTGTAAATTAATTTGATCTTGAATGCCATTAACGAAGATCAACTATTTAGAATCATCATAGGTATATAGGTTCATAGGTTAGTACTAGGCTATCGGCCCTAGGGCCTATACAAACCTAGCCATAACAATTCCCTGGATATTTCTTCCCACAATATTTACTTCCCTGGAGTCCAGTCTAGCAGGGTGACTGACTTGATCCCCGGTATGAATTTCCTATCTCCCATCCAATCATCAAGGTTCCTTTTGAAGAGGGCCAAGGAGGGGCTCTGCTCGACATGTATGGACATTCTATTCCAGAGTATTGGGAGTCTCTGGGTCAGGAACCTATCCCTCCAGCATGTCTTGTTCATTGTGATTACAAGGTTTAGATCCCTGGAGTTTGAGGCTCTGAGGGATTGGGATTTCTTTAAGTGCAGCATGTCCAACAGCTCAGGGTTTGGCATGGCCTTGTATGTTAAGCAGAGATCGACTCTAAGTAGATGAAATGCCACAGAGTATAGCTGGAGTTTTTTAGATGGTCAGCATAAGGCATCTGCTTTATGCCTGTGATTCTTTTAGTGAGGTATTTCTGTGGCCTTTCCAGCTGTTGCAGATGTCTTGTAAGGTACATACCAAACAGGGTGTTGTACTCTATAATGGGTTTAATGAGGGATGAGTACAGTTGGACAGTGCCCTCCTTTTTTTCTGAATGAAAAGCCCTTAGTGATGAGGTGTGCCACATAGAAGGATTTCCTGACTGACTGTTGTTGATCTAGCTGTCCAGTTCTGTAGGCATTAAGAACATAAAGGTAAGTAATATAACACCTCCAAGAAGAGAACAAAGAGGTACATGACTCTGGGTTTTTAATACTTAGGGGTAAAGTCGCTTATCATCTCTGCTGACTTCCTACAATTGAACCAGACTGATATCCATTTCAGCACATATGGGTTTAAATTCCAAGTATTAAAACACTGAAAACTATATCATGTTACACTACATTGCAAGCATTAGCCAGGACCAGAAAAATTACATGAAAAGGTATACCATCATCAAAAGCCGAATTTACATCTTTGTTGAAAGCATGAGCCAGGTCCATGAAAATTAGCCCAGTGGCTATACCCTCATCAGCAGTTGAAATTACCTCAGAGAAGAAGGAAACTACTTGGAAGTATATGATTTATCCATTGTTAAACCATGCTTTGATAAGTCATACTTTTACAATTCACCTAATGTTTGAATATAGTTTACTAACACTCTCTCAAAATATTTGCCTACAGTGCTATTCAAATTGATCAATCTGTAGTTTTCAGTATCAGCAGTAACTCCTCTATATATTGGAGGCACATATACATCCTTCAAAATGGGTGCACCATACACAGTGTCCACTGATTGTTGACATAACCAGGTTAATGAATTAGAAATTATCCAGCTTAAAAGGGTTAAGAATGATGACTTATTAATATTATTAAAACATCCTTGACCCACTTTGCTCAAATCAGAGGATATTCAACCCTCCATAAATTTTCTGAATCTAATTGAGATGTTACCCTAATTAAAGTCTTTGAAAAAGATTTTGCAAATGGGGGTGTGGCTATCCTTTGTCATATTTAATAAATATTTCCAGGGATTCATTAACAATTGTGTATACGTCATGTTAAACCTACTTGATTTGTGCACATCAATGTGATTAGCTGCAGTGCTCATTGAATATGCAAGCAACTAAGGAATCCTACATGTTTATAGCAGCACCTATTCATGGCTAGTACAAGTGTTAGTGACCACTAAAAGGTGCACAGAGGCTTCAGCACACAATATAAACAAAACATGTTGCCTGCAGGCAAACCTAATGAGTGAGCATGCATAAACAGCATAATACCAGGCAAGGCCAACTTTAATGAAGGAATTTAAAGATGCTGGGAAGGAAAACATGGAAACTCTGCTCGGATATAGGGCTTAGTACAGCAACAAGAAGCAGGAGAAGCTAATTGGGGAAACTGAAGTCAGATAATAAAAATAAATGTGATTACTGCATAAAGAGCATTATTGACACAAATTATTTTGTTGATGTAATAAAGTAATCCTGTGCACGTTTATTGACCTATGTATGTAAATAAAAATGAAAATGCTGACAAAGGACATGAGAGGGGCACAGAGCTACAGTGTAAAAAGGGGGGGGGGGGTAAATGTGATAAATGTTTACAAAATGCTGAGTTGACATAACAGTTATAAAAGACATTAGCTACATTAGTGGATCTTGACATATACTCTAGCTATTGCATGCCAAGTGTATATACAGGAAGTTATCTCTTATACCTGGAAATAAGCTGTACTCTTCATTTATCACATATAAATATAAATTAAATTAACCCTGAGGTGTTATCTCATATACTTCAGAAAGGGTTGTGAGTGATGTCAGAACATACATACAGGTTAAAAAAATTGTAAGGGTGGCATTACCTTATGTGTATGTAGGAAGCAATACTGATGGTTGTAATGGCAGTGTATACACCTGTGACAAAGTGGAAATATTGAGAGGAGACACAGACACCTGTGCAACATTCAGATAATAGTATTTAGAAATGAAAATAAACATTTTTAAGCAACCTGCATGTTGTGAATGGTAGAAAATGAGTTACTGTGTTCATGAATGCTGTGTATGTATGTAGCAAAATGCAGGTGTCACATTGATCAGGATATAAACAGAATAATGATCTGTTTTACATATTACCATTTGTCTTACTATAGCAGATGCAACATACGTTCATGAAACATGAGTCATGCTAACAATGACGTATGCAAAAATGCACATAAATCAAGGTACATGTCAGGTGTAGTCCATCTCTTGACAAATGGAGTGTTTCTGAATGTCATGATGTATATCAATATGCCTAGGATGTATTTCTATGTTCATTATAAATGTAAAGGTAGCCACAAAAGATATTAACACAATAAAATTCCATGCAGGCAGTATGCCATTAATACATAATAGGCAAATGTAGCAAATGTCAGACAGCGATTATTTGTAACTGTGATGCATTTGCGTTATCGTAATTAATGATATAAAATGTATCCTTCCTGGTATAATTTCCAGACCAGACATGTTGACTAAAATAAATGTATTAAACTACAGATGTGAATGGATATATATAGCCCTGAAGTAAGCCTTATTAAAAACAATAGTAAGAACTGTATGACACTGCTGTAACATAGAACACACCCAGGTGAAGCATTAATTTGTATTAGTAAGTTAACCAACACACCCAGGTGAAGCATTAATTTGTATTAGTAAGTGAACCACTGTAGATTTTCATTGTACATACACCAAATGTACACTGGCCTGTTACAAATGTTGTTATCCTCTGCCCATAGTTTACTAACTCCATTGTGCAGACATTGGCAAAGCCAACATTATAAAGGATACATTCAATGAAGTCCTAACCAAGAACAAGATATTCCAAGAAATATCTCTGACATTCAGTAATTAAAGTTCTGTTTGCTAAATGGAGCACATCTACTACATCATTATATGGGGTATATTCACAAGGAATTTAACCAAAGACTACAATAACATCAACTTAACAACACAAATGCACAGGAAGAGTTTCATAATACAGGCCCACTCAGACCTTCTGATGATTTTGTAGCATACCACTCATTAAGAAATGTTATATAAACCTTCATGTTATATGAAGTTTGAGAGTGTGAATAAAATAATTACAGTTATAGAAAAATGTTTGTATGATGACATGCAATACAGACCATTATTTGGAAAATAAGAAATGCCTGCAAACAATCAATGACATACTCAACATTTGCATCTTGCCAGATTTCAGCACATGCCAGGGCATATCTGAAAGAGAGAGAGAGAGAGGTAAGCAAAAACTGAGGGTAATGCTACTCAGTGCTAGAAGTCTAAATCTCAAAATGCACTCCTTCGAGGCACTCCTTAAAATGGAGAACATCAATATTTGTGCAGTGACTGAGACCTGATTCAAGGCTCCAGAGAGCACCCCTGCATTACCAGGCTATAACTCATACCACACTTTTTGGCCATCTAGCCTGGACCGGAACACCAAAGGCGGAGGTGTGTCCATAGTCATTAAGGATATCCACACCTCCAGGCTAGTTGCAACTACCTCTGGGCAAACCTGCAATCCATTTGTAGCTTGCTACAGATCCCCCACCATGCCCTAGGATTCCCACTTCTCTTTTCTTGATATACTGGAAAATATTAGGGTTCAACCCAACACCCTAATAATGGGCAATTTCAACTACCCCACCATTAACTGGGAAAACTACTCATGTACTAACTCCTTCACTCAACGCTTTCTGGAATTCATAAATTCCAATGGCCTGGATCAACTTATCCACACCCTCACCAGGGGCAACAATATCCTAGACCTAGTCATTAGCAACATGAGCGACTGTGTTCCACACCTGAAGTCAACTCCTCATTGGTCAGATCTGACCATAAGCTAATCACCCTAGATATCCACATCCCACCCCCACCCCCACCCCCTGTTAAGGAAACCATGGTAAAAAATCTCTCCTAAGCCAACTTCATGCTTCTTAAGACAGAAGTGGCAAACTTCATGACACCCATGCAGATGGACAATACAGTTACAACTGCTGAATCCTACACAAATGCACTCTATAAGCACTTACACAAGTGCATGGATCATGCTAACCCAAACAGAACCAAGACATTATCCTGCAAAAAAATGAAGCCAATCTGGTGGTCCCCTGCCATAAACAAACTCTACAACAGAAGGAAGAAACTGTTGCAAAAGAGAGTAAAATCCCATCACTGGAGAAGCTCCCTGGTCAGCCTCAGTAAGAAGCTGAGATCCCGTCTATGATCCTCCAAAGCTAGCTACGAAAACAAAATCACCACTGATTCTAGGAACAACCACAAAGCATTCTATAGCTATGTCAAGAATCTCAATGGCAACACCCAGATCTGCTTTAAGTTACAGCACAATGGCATGGAATTACAGAACCAACTGATATTGCAACATTCTGGCAGATAGGTTCAGTGTTAACTTTACCCCCTGTCACCCCCTAAAGGGCCCATATCTATACAGGAAGAATGCAGAGTCCCTGTAATCACAGCTATGTAGGTAAAAGCTGCACTCTCTAAAGCCAAAAATGCAGCATCCACGAGACCGGACACCATCCCAGGCTCCCCACCTAAGCACCATGTTCAATCATAGCCTCATATCAGGCTTTGTGCTCACTGAATGGCACACATCAACAGTTATCCCACTCCACAAAGTGGGCGCCACCACTGATCCCGGGAACTATCGCCCTATTAGACTGACGATCCTGGTCTGTAAGGCCATGGAACGTTTCATTATGGAACTCATAAAATAAAACGTTGGTAACCTATAAACTCTGGACCCCACCCAGTTCAGGTTTGTGAAAGGTAGATCATGCTTTCTGAACCTGATCGACTTCTTTGAGGCAGTCACGAAAGCCATAGACCAGGGTAAGGCAGCTCACACAGCCCATCTTGACCTCGCCAAGGCTTTCAACACCATCCCCCATTCTGGAATTATAGCTAAACACACTAAACTAGGTATAAATCCCTATGTCACAAGATGGGTTGCCAACTGGCTAACTGACACAACCCACACTGTAAATGTTGCAGACTCCAAATCTGACTTCCACCCAGTGACAAGTGGAGTACCACAAGGTTCCGTCCTGGGACCTCTCCTGTTTGTTATCTACTTCTCTGAAGTACAGACTAACACAAAAGGCCTTTGGCTAATGAAGTTTGCTGATGACTGCAAATTATGAGCCTTAGTCGAGTCCTCAAATGATGTGGACATCCTACAGAAGGGCCTCACTGAGACAGATGCCTGGTGTCAGAGCCATGGCCTCTAGCTCAATGCCAAAAAGTGCATTGTCATCCCCTTTGGTAAAAAACTCTGTACCCATGAACTACCACATAGGTGGCAGTCTACTTAATGCCGAATGTGTGATAAGAGACCTTGGGACCCAGGTGGACAGTAGTCTCTCCTTTGATAATCACATTGCCACAGTAGTCAGGAAATCCTTCTACGTGGCACACCTCATCACAAAATGGTTCTCATCCTGAAAAAAAGAGGTCATTGTTCCCCTCTACTCGACACTCATTAGACCCATTATAGAGTAAAACGCCCCTTTTGGAATGTACCTCACAAGACATCTGCAGCAGCTGGAAAGGCCACAGAAGTACCTCACAAAGAGGATTACTGGCCTCAAACAGATGCCCTACACTGACCATCTCAAAAAACTTCAGCTTTACTCGATAGCATATCGCCTACTCCGAGGTGATCTCTGCCTAACATATAAAGCTATGTCAAACCCAGAGCTGTTGGACATGCTACACTGAAATAAATCCCAATCCCTCTGAGCTACATGCTCTAGGGACCTAAACCTTGTCACCACAATAAACAGGACATGCTGGAAGAATAGATTCCTGTCCCAGAGACTTCTCATACTCTGGAACAAGCTACCCATCTATGTCAAGCAAAGTTCCTCATTAGCACTCTTCAAGAAAAATCTTGAATAATTGGAAAGGAAATAGGAAATACACCCCGGGGATCACTTCTGTGGTTCTGCTCGACAGGGCATAAGCCAGGGAACCTTGTTAGCTAGGCGTACTTTGGCCCTTGGGTCAATAACCTAGTACCTACTTATGAACCTATGAACCTATAAACTGCCAAAAATGAACTAAGGATTGCTGCAGTGAATATAGGTTCATTGACTAAACACAGCTTAGAAGTGAATGATATGATGATATACATATATGGAGGAGAATGGATATGCTGTGTACTCAGTACACAAGGTGAAAGGCAGTGTAGCAAAGTCTCTTTGCCTGGGATCCTGAGACTACTAGTCAGAGGGAGAACAGACTAGAATTGATCTAAGAATTGTGGTAAGAGAGAGACTGCCTCCTGAAGACAATAAAGCATGTCATCAGAATAAATGACAAGCTCATGGCAATCAAACTACAGTATAAATATAGGGCAGTCTCCATATTCTCAACTTAAAACCTACAGCAGCTCTGTAACAGTGTGGAAAAGATGGCATTTAGACACCATTTGCAAAACCTTCTTGATATAGCGACACAGAATGAGCTAGCCTTAATAATGAGGGACCTGAGTGATCATATCGGGACAAACAGAACAGGATATGATGACTGCCTTGGCCCACATGGATGGGACAACAGTATTAATGAAGGACAGACCTTTCTAGATTTGTCTGACAGATAGGTTAACGTTGAACAACACCGGGTTTTCCAAGAGAGAGAAAATCACAGGATCATATACAAGAGTTCTCAGCATTTAATTCAGGTACATCTCCCTCTAGTAAGGGAAGCACAGTGGAATCAAATTAGAGATTGCAAAGACATCCAAACTCAAGTAGTTAGCCACTTGATAAATAACTAGTGGCTAAATTCAGCATTAAGAATTGGTCAGAGAAGGGTCTATGACCAACAGACACTAGGATAAAGACCTGGAAGTTATAGTAGAGGCTCAGGAGTTCAAAAAAAGCTGTTGCCAGAATACAGAAGTTCTATAAGTTATCAGAAGAAAGAAGCAGTATAGGAAGATGTGGAAGATAGAAAATACAGACCAGGATAAGTAGAATTTTTGACCGACTAACACGTAGGCTAATAGAACAATCCCAATGGCAAAGGACTAGGCAGCAGTGAATGTTTATCAGATTCTGTAAAGTGACTCAGCAGATTGCATAAATAAGTTTTACCAGGCTGTAAGACAACAAATGAGAGATAAAGAAAATAGCTGTCAGACATCATTCATACGAGATGCCAGCAACAATCTCTTCACTAGTTCAAAGAATATCAAGGACAAATGAAAGGAGTACTTCAAGTAGATGTTGAATGAAGAAAACTCCATAGATATGGTTCTGACCCATGCACACTGTATGATGAAGGAGAAAGAAGAGTCCACCCTTAAATAAGTGCAAAGTACACTAAGAAAAATGATGCCAGGAAACGTGCCAGGCTCAGATGAAGGCCTGGCGAATATGATCAAGATGCTGGGTAGATTAGAAAAGAAATAGCTCCTGAGTGTACAAAAACAAAGAGGGCACACACAATTGTGGGCAGTATAGAAGGATAAGACATTTGCCACACTGCGAAAAGGTGCTGGAGAAAGAGGCTAATACATGAGTATGCAGCATAGTAAAAATAAGAGGGGAAATGATTAGTTCAGAATCAGATCAGGATGCAACACAACTGACTCAATGTTTGCAGACAGATAGTGGAGAAAAAGCTGGAGATGAGGAAAGAGTCCAACTGGGCATTCACAGACTTGGAGACAGCATATGATATGGTCCCAAGAAAGCTGATTTGGGCAGTCCTGCTATGGTTCAAAATCCCAGAAACATTTGTAGAATCAGTTTAGGCTGTATACAAGGATGTAATACCACAAGTACAGAGTTTAGGGTCACAGAGCAGTTTCCAGTGGGATTGTTTTGTGCTTCGGACTTCAGGTCTGAGTTCACTCCTGCTCAGAGTGATGATGGACTACATTAGCAAACAGGACATGCACATTATATCAGTAACAATGCTGTTTTCTGACAATGTGACTTTGCAAGCTGACTCAGGAATTTCAGAAAATGATAGGGGACTGGAATGCAAAACTGAAAGCACATGGGATGAAAATGAGTACAGACAAAATGGGTCACAGAAGCAAATGGGGAATCAGTAAAAGCTAAACACTGAGCTAAAAGGGAAGATGGTAGAATAAACTGAGAGATTTTACGTATGGTTGAGGAGAAGGGAGATCTAAATAAGGACATCAAAGCTAGAATCAGTGGTGCTTCATCCAACTGGCACTAATTGTCAGGAGTAATGTATAAAAGAAGAATGCCAAAGAAGCTGTAAAGTAAGGTATACAAAATGGTGGTGTAACCAGTGCTTCTATATGGCACAAAAACCTGGCCAGTGAAAGAAGAGCAATTAAGGAACCTTGAAGCGATGAAGATGAAGTGTCTAAAATTGGCTGTACTATTCAAATTGTGAGACAGATAAGTAAATTAGGACATCAGAGCAGACACTAAATTACCCCAGTTGCAGAGGACATTGAAGAGAACAAAATGTAGTGGTTGTATCACATTTGGAGGAAAGAAAAGTGTTAGAAAAATCTATACATGCTGCTTAGAAAATATATTTACATACATGCTGCCTAGAAAAATATATTTACAATGTGTGCTGCTTAGGAAGATGTGTATTTAAACATTCAAACATATATAAGTTGTGTGATCAAATATATAGAGAAATGTGTGCTTTAGTTAGGAATAAATGTACTTAAATCCATAAAAGAGAACAAAGTTTGGAAAGTAGTATATAATGCATTTAATTCTGTCTTACTAGAATAATAGTAGAAATAAACCTGCATATTATTGCTTGAAGCACAAGCTGCAGTGTAATCAGAAATTTGACCTTGGCAGCTTGCAAACACAGCCTGGCTCATGTCTTTCAAGTAAAGATTATTTTGCAAAGTTAGAAAATAATAAATCTGTTCGCATGTGTATCCTCTTTCCTGCCTCCACCAGGAGAGTAGCCTTGTGCGCACTATCTCTGATAGTGCGCAGCTGGGAACGAGGAAGACAAAGAGAGGCATTAAAGAAGACATACATCTATTGTATTCGAACTAATCAGAGAACCTTGAATTGGCTACATCCTCAGGAGGTCATCGTGACTGACCAGGTGTTTGCAAGGCTGTAACATTCTCATGGGAAAAAGACTTCTTTGAAAAACACAATGTCAGCACTTTTTACTAAGTTACTATGATGTAAAGACCCTGTCACTGACCACGTCAGTGAGGTGGGCAAAAGCTGATTGTAAATAATATAAAATGGCAAACACTGTACGAATAAACTAGTCAAAATTCTATACAAACTTTGTGTATGGTTTTTTGCCTCCTAATGTACATTAGAGCTTTAAGATACTTGAGTTCTCCTGCATTATTGTTTGTTATTGATTGACATTGTTTTTGAATAACTCAATGATTTTTACAGTCTGACTCTAACAAATTTATTTAACATTTTGGTCCTAATCGTGCCGGAATTCCCTTGGTAAGCTGCAGGTCACAGAGTGCATAAGTGCTAATAAATCTGCGCAGGAGAAGCTGCCGAAAAGAATGGTTCTTCTTAAAGTGAAAAGACCTCCGACTGAATTGTTGTGTGTAAAGAGGCTGTCCACTTTCTGATCTGTGGCTGAAAAGCGGAAGACTGGGCCCCAAGGATAAACAATAAGAGCAGGAGGCTCAGGTAAGAAGAATTTCCCTCTTTGTCTTTGTTTTAGATCAGGGACCAGGTTACACTGTGCTATTGCTAAGGTTTTTGATAGCAGGGAGAGAGAGTCGAAGTATTGCATCTTGAGTCATAGATCAGGGAATAACAAAGCAAAGTAAACAGTCATTCTAGACACTACTGTGGATATGGGGAAATAAGATACCACGTGGTACAAGAGAAGGGTTACGTAACAGTCTTTTTAAGACATGGAAAATCAGTGCACTAAGAGATCACGAGATCCGCCCTAATGGATAATGTGAAGCATATGCAATTACAGTAAGCAGATAATGTGAGATATTTTGCAAAATGTGTTAACAACTATAAATTTGATAGTAAACTAGATAAACTTTCACTAGTTAAACTCCTTAAACAAGCTTTAATCTGATGCAGGGCGTCAGGCAAAAGAAAAACAGAAGCTTAAAAAATTCTGAAACATTTTTAGACAACAGAGTGAAAGGTCTAACAGACAGAATCTCTGAAAAATGAAAACTTAGAGTAGACTGGACTTGCATTAATTAATGCCTACAACAGGAAAATGAGACAGTAGATGGATATTATGCTAGATTATTAAAATGCTTAAAATAACAATTAAAAAAAATATATATACATTTTTAAAAGGTTGCATTGCCTCTGTTAGTAGTTTTATTACAAGGCATATGACAAATCACTGAACAAGCAGACTGCAAGCCTTACTTGAGTATGCTAGACGTACTGAAAGACACCTTAAATAGTAAAAAGAAAAAAAAGGCACAAGTCTTCACTGCTGAAGACGGAGCTGAAGTATTTGTATTACAGTCAGGTAAAAAGGGCATCTAGCTAGGGACTATAAACAAAATAAGAAAGCAATAACAGAAGATAAAGGAGATGTGGATTGACTATATAATAGTGATAATAACCAAAAATCATCAGGAAAGGTTAATAAACAAAAGAAAATGTGAATGTAGTAGAGGAATAGAGGAAGTACAAACAGATGTAGAGAATAAAATGAAAATAAAATTTTAGATTTAGCATTGTTGAGCCTGGAGCTCTACCTAGCAAATACAAAACCAGAAGTAACACTTCTGGTGGAGGGAAGAAAGGTCAAATTCCTGTGTGACTCAGGAGCGTCACGGACTTTGATACACCCTCCAAGTTACCAAAACATTCTAAATCACCTGATTATATATTAGTAAAAGCAGCAAATGGACAGCTATACAGGGAACCACTTTCCCATAATATAGCAATAACTGACCCTGTTTCAGGTATGACTCAGAAAAGTAAAATTGTAGTTTCTGCAAAAATATCCAGTAAACTTACTGGGAAAAGACCTTGTGCAGATATTTGGCATAGCAGTAGTTCCTACCATGCAGGGTATGGAAGCACAAAGACAAATGAATGCTCTTGTGGTGTGATCAGAGGGTGAAGCCTATTATTGGTACAGCCAGGACCTAGTTATGATTGGTCCAGGGGCAGTAACCAAAGAACTGATAAACGTAGCCATCAGTAAGGTACCCTCCCTTGACACTGATCAGCAGCACTTGTTACATTGTACTCCATACTACTGTAGCACACCAGGACCTAATAAAAATATAAGTAAAAATCCTGCTGACAAATTAATATTACAAACTTTATGCTGGGATACTGAGGGAAACAGTGTAGTAAGCTGTTCATTACCTCAGGAGTTCATGAGATTGTATAAGTCCAATAGACTGCCACATGTCAGCTTGACAAAAACAAAAGTTTTAAATGGGCAGACTTAGAAAAAAGGTAACAAAATGGGAAAACAGACTGATTTAAAAATGTCAGGACAAGGGATATAAAAACAAAACTGAATTGGTTGACACAGACACATACAGCTGTACACTTGCAATCTAGTAAGGACAGCTGATTAGCATTTTTATTAAAAGAAAAAGAAAAGGTCTTGTGTAAAATTCCAACAACTCTGTGGTCAACAGGCAAGTTAAATGTAGGGCTTATTCAAGCAGCAGGACCAGTTACAATTACCCCAAAGTCAGCTTTTAAACCACAGAAAAAAACAATACATTTTAAAAAAAGAATGCAAAAGTAAAAATTAAGCCTATAATAAGCAGCATTACTCAAAGAATCTCCTGATTCACCATGTGATACACCCCTATTTCCTGTTAAAAAAAAAAAAAGCAAACGGGGAATGGCAGATGGTACAAGATTTATAAGCTGTGAATAATGCAGTAATACCTAAAGCACCTACGGTGCCAGACCCACATACCTTGTTAAATTATTTAAAGCCACAACAAAAGTATTTTACTGTGGTAGATATAAGCAATGCTTTCTTTTCAATACCTATACATCCTGATAGTCAATATTGGTTTGCATTTACATTTCAGGGTAAAAGGTATACATATACTCGACTACCACAGGGATATTGTGAGAGCCCAATAATATTTGCACAAAAAATGGCTAGCAATCTGGCAGGGTCTACCCCACCAGAAGGTAGTCAAATTTTACTTTATGTAAATGACATCTTGCTAGCAGCACCCAGCAGCAGTGCAGGGTGAATACAGTAGCATTGTTAAAATTTTTAGTAATACAAGGACACAAAGTAAACAAGAGTAAGTTACAAACTTTGGGAAAAAAAAACACAGGTTAGATACCTGGAATATGTGATATTCAGTAAAGGTAAAATACTAAATAGTGGAAAAGAGAAAAGGGGAAAAAAACAGCAATTTTGCAAGCACCCAAACCAACAACTAAAAAAGAAATAATGTCTTTCCTAGGTACAACTAATTTTTGTTGGAACTGGGTACCAAATTATTTTACAATGAAAAACAAAAGCAGAAATGGCTTTCTGCAGGTTGAAGCAGTTAATAGCTTCTTCATTAGTTTTAAGATTTCCAAGTTATCACAAACATTTTTTTTTAGACCATAGATTGTAAGCAATGGTACATGACATCAGTATTAAAGCAACAACATGGGGATAAGCAATGCCCCATAGCTTACTATTCATCACAGTTAGACCCAGTGGTGCAATCTTTGCCTCACTGTGTACAAGCAGTAGTTTCAGCAGCAATGGCAGTACAGGCTTCAGCCTCAGTGGTGTTATTCCACCCTCTCACATTGAGAATGCCTCATGCAGTTGCAATAATTCTGCTACAAGAAAAAGTTGCATACCTTTCTCCTGCTAGACATCTTTCATGTATGACCATACTGCTGAGTCAACCTCATATAAACAGTTAGCTTTACCTAGACAAGATCTTACAAATATGCCCTTGAATAATGCTAAGGTGACATATTACGTGAATGGCTCATGCAGAAGGGGTCCTACAGGGAAAAATCTGGTGGGGTATGCAGTAGTTACAGACACTAAAATTTAAAAGCACAAACTTTGCCACACAACTTGTATGCTCAAGCAGCAGAACTGGTAGTTTTGACAGGAGCATGTATTTTAGTAAAGGCAAAAAGTAAACATATATACTGATAATCAGTATGCTTTTTCTACAGTGCATGTGTTTGCACAATAATAAAAAAAAATAGAGGGATGATTACATCCACTGAAAATCTATTAATCATGCGCAATTTATTTTGGAGCTATTAGAATCTATTCAGTTGCCTACCAAAGTAGCTATTTGTAAATGTGTAGCTCATACAAAACAATAGGATAAGATTTCAAAGGTAATGCACGAGCTGATGCAGCTGCAAAGCAAGCAGCCTCAGACTCAGAAACTTTATTTTAAATGAAAAATTACAACCCTTTAAGATTTTAGATTTAGACATGTTAAAAATAATGCAAACTCTTACTACAAAAGCAGAAAAACAAAACTGGGTAAAACAAGGTGCAATTTTTAAGAATGGACTGTACATTTCCAAAGGGAAAAAAACAATATTACCGTCTAATTTATTTAGATATGCAGCTTTGTTGAGCCATGGGCAGAGCCATGTCTCAACAGGGGGGATGGTACAGTTAGTAAATAAAATATTCCAAACATATGGATACATAAATTATACAATAAAATTTTGTGCAGCTTGTCATACTTGTAACAAGCACCATGCACAAGGAGCATTTAAAACAAGCAAGGAGTTTCCTACACCACCATATCCATTCCATACTATTTGTATGGACTTCATAGAGTTGAATAAATGTAAAGGAAAGAAATACTGTTTAGTGATCATAGATATGTTTTCAAAATGGGTAGAAGCTTTTCCAACCAGAAATCCGAATGCAGCAACAGTGGCAAAGGCCCTAGTAAAGGAAATAATTCCTAGATTTGGCATACCGGAAAGAATCTATAGTGGCAATGGGACACATTTTGTCAATTCAACAACTTGGGAGACTTTTTTTGGGATTTCCTTAAGGAATCACTGTGCTTACCACCCACAGTCAGCAGGACTGGTGGAGAGGTACAATGGGATTTTAAAAAAAAAACAAGTTAAGAAAGTTGATGAGTAAGACTCAGAAGAATTGGATTTGCTGTTTACCTCTAGCATTGCTGAGCATGAAAACAGTAACAAATGTAAAGGGTTTGATCCCTTTAAAGTAGTATTTGGAAGGGCATATTATGTGCCTCAGTAAAAGCCCTCATGCCTGCAGGGCTGGAGGCCGCCAGTTCACTAGCTAATTAAATTAAGAAACTGTTATAAATAAATCTGTTTTGCAGTTTAACTCTTTTCAGACAAAAGAACTTTCAGCTGAATAAAAACTTTGTGACTGATACACAAGGGCAAAATGGCCAAGAGTAAAGAAGACAAAAAGCAGAGCAACCCAAGAACTATTGCATAATTATTTTAACTATGTATTTGTTAACTATAAGTGTGACAATTTTTCTCTTATTGTGGTTTTTCCTACACTCAACCACACAAGTGAAAGTGAGAAGGCGTGATGAACTGTTTATAGACTGGCATCCAAATTTCAACACGTACCTGGCCATGAAGCAAGTGTATACAGAAACTATGCACATTTCAAATTGCTGAGTTTGTACAGCTATACCAACAAAATATAATAGACTTTAACGTCCTCTGTCCCTCTGGGGATAAAATAAGACTTTGGAAAGTTTTTTATACAGAAACTGTGAGATCACAGGACAAAATTGCTTTATTTTTACCTGTTCACACAAAAAGGAGTTGTATGTCTCTACAAAGTAATACCCTCCAGGTGGGCTGGAGTAATGGTAATATAACAATGTCTTATAAATGTTACATTAAAGTCAAAAGTGCGGGTACTGTTTGTAATACTAACCATGATTCATATCTGAGTTCAATGAAAACTACATTAAATGCAGTATGTGACAATCCAGTCTTAACTAAGCAATTGTCTATTAAGAATAGAAAAATGTTTCATGCAGGGATAACACGTATCAGTACCAAAGTAATGATTTTATTTGTGGGAAAAAGGCATATAAATGGTTACCTGAGAATTGGTCCGGCAGTTGTTTTTTGGGTTATCTGGTTTCAGCAATAAGACATACTGCAGAATTACCTTTGGGTAAAATACGAAACGTAAGGAAAACAGCTCGAGAATCTGAAGGTCCAGTGAGAAAAAACCCTGTAAATCCAGTTGGTAAAATCGAAGCTGGTTGAAAAGGCCATAATTCAGTGAAAGACAAAAGTAAATTGACTCATATGAACTTGGGCAACAGTGTTATATCCAGGGCAGAAATACCACCAGCCTATGGAGCAGTCAAATCGATCTGGGAGCTGAGGAAGCTGTCAAAAAGTCATGAACAATGCAACTTTTTCCACCCTAGAATTGGTGACTAATGAACTGAATGCAATAAAACTGTTGTGCTACAAAATCGAATGGCTCTTTACTTCACCCTAGCGGCAAGAGGTGGTACACGAAGAAAAATGCTGTGCGTGCATTCCAGACAACCAACATGAAATCAATGACCACCTAGAGGTAATTCAGCAAGTATCAGCAATGACTAAACCAGGCCCAAACCCACTGACGGACTTTTCCAGAATCTGTTTGGGGGTGGGGTTCCATCCTATTAAACATTTAATTGCTATTTGTGTGGGTATACTCCTAATAGGAACATGTGTTTACTGTGAAATTCCTGCATGAAAAGATTAATCAAAAATTTGTTGATATATCTGCTACTGAAATTTTTACCAAAGTGTTGAA
The DNA here is from genome assembly GCF_019279795.1 of Protopterus annectens. Lineage (NCBI taxonomy): Eukaryota > Metazoa > Chordata > Ceratodontiformes > Protopteridae > Protopterus > Protopterus annectens. Next base: position 463,261,906 of record NC_056734.1, on the reverse strand, counting down.
ATTAAAAGATTAATTTCAAATGATGCTTTTCTGAAATATAAAACCAATGACTTACTTAGCTGAAAGCCCTTAAAAGGAAAGGCTGAGGAATGAAATAATATTGTTTATGTTTCAAACAGAATAAAATGCATTAACAGGAGGAGAATGTTAGAAAAATCTATACATGCTGCTTAGAAAATATATTTACATACATGCTGCCTAGAAAATATATTTACAATGTGTGCTGCTTAGGAAGATGTGTATTTAAACATTCAAACATATATAAGTTGTGTGATCAAATATATAGAGAAATGTGTGCTTTAGTTAGGAATAAATGTACTTAAATCCATAAAAGAGAACAAAGTTTGGAAAGTAGTATATAATGCATTTAATTCTGTCTTACTAGAATAATAGTAGAAATAAACCTGCATATTATTGCTTGAAGCACAAGCTGCAGTGTAATCAGAAATTTGACCTTGGCAGCTTGCAAACACAGCCTGGCTCATGTCTTTCAAGTAAAGATTATTTTGCAAAGTTAGAAAATAATAAATCTGTTCGCATGTGTATCCTCTTTCCTGCCTCCACCAGGAGAGTAGCCTTGTGCGCACTATCTCTGATAGTGCGCAGCTGAAAACGAGGAAGACAAAGAGAGGCATTAAAGAAGACATACATCTATTGTATTCGAACTAATCAGAGAACCTTGAATTGGCTACATCCTCAGGAGGTCATCGTGACTGACCAGGTGTTTGCAAGGCTGTAACATTCTCATGGGAAAAAGACTTCTTTGAAAAACACAATGTCAGCACTTTTTACTAAGTTACTATGATGTAAAGACCCTGTCACTGACCACGTCAGTGAGGTGGGCAAAAGCTGATTGTAAATAATATAAAATGGCAAACACTGTACGAATAAACTAGTCAAAATTCTATACAAACTTTGTGTATGGTTTTTTGCCTCCTAATGTACATTAGAGCTTTAAGATACTTGAGTTCTCCTGCATTATTGTTTGTTATTGATTGACATTGTTTTTGAATAACTCAATGATTTTTACAGTCTGACTCTAACAAATTTATTTAACAAAAAGGATGATCTAGTAAAGGAGATTTGGAAGAAAGAGGAAGGTGACAAGTGGAGGCAATGATGTTCAGCCAAGAGATGGATGGAATGCATGACAGAAGGCCTACAACAGTTGGGCATGACTGCAATATAAGGTAGGAGAGACATGGTAACATTTGATCTGATACACCAACTACAAATAAACATGAGAAAAGGGAATTGATGATGAAGATGATGATGATGATGATATCAGCTTCTTGGGTATAACTTAGGTTGATATGGGAGAAATCCATGTTAGGCACCTGGTGTTTTGAAGATATTGGTATAATGCACTGAGTTCAAAAATGGGACAATTTACAAGTACTGTGGGTCACAGTACTTAGTACATAGTGTAGCTGTTTCCTTTTCTAATACCAAGAGTGCTGAATGCAATCAGTTAAAATGGTATAGTGACTAGATGAGGTGGTTTTAATACCATTACTTGCAGCCATCCTGTAAGCATTTAAAAGCCGAAATAAAATCATTCCTTATTTATCAATAATTAACCAAATATATTTTCAGTGATCTTACTCTACATTCATAACTTACTTTTCTAATTGGCCTATCTATCATGTATAATTGTATTCCTTCAAGTTGTTAAAATTCTTTAATTTATAGATAGAGAACCTCATGCCATGTTGGATAATTGGTCTAATCAAACTTTTAAACAAAAGTATTACAACATTTCTATGTGGGGATGGCATAGACTGAATAATCTATTTCCAAGTACAGAAGCACTTACTCACAGTGCAGTTTGCATGACACTCGTAAACAAGATTTTTTGGTATCATAATGCTATGGTCATTATAATTCAGACTAGCTCCCATAATATCTCAATTTAATATGTCGGGGTACTCCTATCTGAATTCCCCATATGCTTTATCCTACACTTCCTACAATTAAAGGAGGCATTATTAAAGGAAGCTCATGGAAAAACAGTAGCAAAGTTAATCTGTAAATTAATTTGATCTTGAATGCCATTAACGAAGATCAACTATTTAGAATCATCATAGGTATATAGGTTCATAGGTTAGTACTAGGCTATCGGCCCTAGGGCCTATACAAACCTAGCCATAACAATTCCCTGGATATTTCTTCCCACAATATTTACTTCCCTGGAGTCCAGTCTAGCAGGGTGACTGACTTGATCCCCGGTATGAATTTCCTATCTCCCATCCAGTCATTAAGGTTCCTTTTGAAGAGGGCCAAGGAGGGGCTCTGCTCGACATGTATGGACATTCTATTCCAGAGTATGGGGAGTCTCTGGGTCAGGAACCTATCCCTCCAGCATGTCTTGTTCATTGTGATTACAAGGTTTAGATCCCTGGATTTTGTGGCTCTGAGGGATTGGGATTTCTTTAAGTGCAGCATGTCCAACAGCTCAGGGTTTGGCATGGCCTTGTATGTTAAGCAGAGATCGCCTCTAAGTAGATGAAATGCCACAGAGTATAGCTGGAGTTTTTTAGATGGTCAGCATAAGGCATCTGCTTTAGGCCTGTGATTCTTTTAGTGAGGTATTTCTGTGGCCTTTCCAGCTGTTGCAGATGTCTTGTAAGGTACATACCAAACAGGGTGTTGTACTCTATAATGGGTCTAATGAGGGATGAGTACAGTTGGACAATGCCCTCCTTTTTTTCTGAATGAAAAGCCCTTAGTGATGAGGTGTGCCACATAGAAGGATTTCCTGACTGACTGTTGTTGATCTAGCTGTCCAGTTCTGTAGGCATTAAGAACATAAAGGTAAGTAATATAACCCCTCCAAGAAGAGAACAAAGAGGTACATGACTCTGGGTTTTTAATACTTAGGGGTAAAGTCGCTTATCATCTCTGCTGACTTCCTACAATTGAACCAGACTGATATCCATTTCAGCACATATGGGTTTAAATTCCAAGTATTAAAACACTGAAAACTATATCATGTTAGACTACATTGCAAGCATTAGCCAGGACCAGAAAAATTACATGAAAAGGTATACCATCATCAAAAGCCGAATTTACATCTTTGTTGAAAGCATGAGCCAGGTCCATGAAAATTAGCCCAGTGGCTATACCCTCATCAGCAGTTGAAATTACCTCACATAAGAAGGAAACTACTTGGAAGTATATGATTTATCCATTGTTAAACCATGCTTTGATAAGTCATACTTCTACAATTCACCTAATGTTCGAATATAGTTTACTAACACTCTCTCAAAATATTTGTCTACAGTGCTATTCAAATTGATCAATCTGTAGTTTTCAGTATCAGCAGTAACTCCTCTATATACTGGAGGCACATATACATCCTTCAAAATGGGTGCACCATAGACAGTGCCCACTCATTGTTGACATAACCAGGTCAATGAATTAGAAATTATCCAGCTTAAAAGGGTTAAGAATGATGACTTATTAATATTATTAAAACATCCTTGACCCACTTTGCTCAAATCAGAGGATATTCAACCCTCCATAAATTTTCTGAAGCTAATTGAGATGTTACCCTAATTAAAGTCTTTGAAAAAGATTTTGCAAATGGGGGTGTGGCTATCCTTTGTCATATTTAATAAATATTTCCAGGGATTCATTAACAATTGTGTATACGTCATGTTAAACCTACTTGATTTGTGCACATCAATGTGATTAGCAGCAGTGCTCATTGAATATGCAAGCAACTAAGGAATCCTACATGTTTATAGCAGCACCTATTCATGGCTAGTACAAGTGTTAATGACCACTAAAAGGTGCACAGAGGCTTCAGCACACAATATAAACAAAACATGTTGCCTGCAGCGAGCATGCATAAACAGCATAATACCAGGCAAGGCCAACTTTAATGAAGGAATTTAAAGATGCTGGGAAGGAAAACATGGAAACTCTACTCGGATATAGGGCTTAGTACAGCAACAAGAAGCAGGAGAAGCTAATTGGGGAAACTGAAGTCAGATAATAAAAATAAATGTGATTACTGCATAAAGAGCATTATTGACACAAAGTATTTTGTTGATGTAATAAAGTAATCCTGTGCACGTTTATTGACCTATGTATGTAAATAAAAATGAAAATGCTGACAAAGGACATGAGAGGGGCACAGAGCTACAGTGTAAAAAGGGGGGGGGGTAAATGTGATAAATGTTTACAAAATGCTGAGTTGACATAACAGTTATAAAAGACATTAACTACATTAGTGGATCTTGACATATTATTGCATGCCAGGTGTATATACAGGAATTTATCTCTTATAACTGGAAATACGCTGTACTCTTCATTTATCACATATAAATATAAATTAAATTAACCCTGAGGTGTTATCTCATATACTTCAGAAAGGGTTGTGAGTGATGTCAGAACACACATACAGGTTAAAAAATTGTAAGGGTGGCATTACCTTATGTGTATGTAGGAAGCAATACTGATGGTTGCAATGGCAGTGTATACACCTGTGACAAAGTGGAAATATTGAGAGGAGACACAGACACCTGTGCAACATTCAGATAATAGTATTTAGAAATGAAAATAAACATTTTTTAAGCAACCTGCATGTTGTGAATGGTAGAAAATGAGTTACTGTGTTCATGAATGCTGTGTATGTATGTAGCAAAATGCAGGTGTCACATTGATCAGGATATAAACAGAATAATGATCTGTTTTACATATTACCATTTGTCTAACTATAGCAGATGCAACATACGTTCATGAAAAATGAGTCATGCTAACAATGACGTATGCAAAAATGCACATAAATCAAGGTACATGTCAGGTGTAGTCCATCTCTTGACAAATGGAGTGTTTCTGAATGTCATGATGTATATCAATATGCCTAGGATGTATTTCTGTGTTCATTATAAATGTAAAGGTAGCCACAAAAAATATTAACACAATAAAATTCCATGCAGGCAGTATGCCATTAATACATAATGGGCAAATGTAGCAAATGTCAGACAGCGATTATTTGTAACTGTGATGCATTTGCGTTATCATAATTAATGATATAAAATGTATCCTTCCTGGTATAATTTCCAGACCAGACATGTTGACTAAAATAAATGTATTAACCTACAGATGTGAATGGATATATATAGCCCTGAAGTAAGCCTTATTAAAAACAATAGTAAGAACTGTATGACACTGCTGTAACATACAACACACCCAGGTGAAGCATTAATTTGTATTAGTAAGTTAACCAACACACCCAGGTGAAGCATTAATTTGTATTAGTAAGTGAACCACTGTAGATTTTCATTGCACATACACCAAATGTACACTGGCCTGTTACAAATGTTGTTATCCTCTGCCCATAGTTTACTAACTCCATTGTGCAGACATTGGCAAAGCCAACATTATAAAGGATACATTCAATGAAGTCCTAACCAAGAACAAGATATTCCAAGAAATATCTCATGACATTCAGTAATTAAAGTTCTGTTTGCTAAATGGAGCACATCTACTACATCATTATATGGGGTATATTCACAAGGAATTTAACCAAAGACTACAATAACATCAACTTAACAACACAAATGCACAGGAAGAGTTTCATAATACAGGCCCACTCAGACCTTCTGATGATTTTGTAGCATACCACTCATTAGGAAATGTTATATAAACCCTCATGTCCTATGAAGTTTGAGAGTGTGAATAAAATAATTACAGTTATAGATGAATGTTTGTATGATGACATGCAATACAGACCATTATTTGGAAAATAAGAAATGCCTGCAAACAATCAATGACGTACTCAACATTTGCATCTTGCCAGATTTCAGCACATGCCAGGGCATATCTGAGAGAGATGCATATCAACCATTGACACAAGAGAAAGAGGCATATCAGTTGTGTCATGAAGAACACATAGTAGTGATCCCTTGGGCATTACAGGCAACCTGACAGTTAATAGAATGGTATCCTTTTCTGTTGATATACCTCTTTCCTTGTTCATGGATGCGTATCAACCACTGATAAAAGAGAAAGAGGCAACCAAGATGCTATCCTCCAAAAAAGGAAGCCAATCTGGTGGTCACCTGCCATAAATAAAAATCTACAACAGAAGGAAGAAAGTGTTGCAAAAGAGAGCAAAATCCCATTTGTGGAGGAGCTCCCTGGTCAGCTTCAGTAAGAAGCTGAGATCCCTTATAAGATCATCCAAAGCTAGCTACAAAAACAAAATCACCACCAATTCTAAGGTCAACCACAAAGCATTCTATAGCTATGTCAAGAATCTCAATGGCAACACCCAGATCTGCTCTGAGTTACAGCACAACAGCACGAAAAATACAGAACCAACTGATATTGCCAGCATAGTGGCAGATAGGCTCAGTGCCAACTTTACCCCCCTCTCACCCCCTAAAGGGCCCATATCTATACAGGAAGAATGTAGAGTCCCTGTAATCACATCTATGCTGGTAAAAGCTGCACTCTCTAAAACCAAAAACACAGCATCCATGGGACCGGACAACATCCCAGGCTGCATTTTACATGAACTTCAGAATGAACTGGCTCCTCACCTAAGCACCATGTTCATAGTCTCATGTCAGACTTTATGCCCACTTAATGGTGCACAGCAACAGTAATCCCACTCCACAAAGGGGGAGCTGCTACTGATCCTGGGAACTATCACCCTATTAGCCTGACAAGCCTGGTCTGCAAGGCCATGGAACATATCATCATGGAACTCATAAACAAAGACATTGGTTACCTCCAAACTCTGGACCCCACCCAGTTTGGGTTTGTGAAAGGCAGATCATGTCTTCTGAACCTGATCAATAAGATGGTTCACACAGCCTATCTTGACCATGCCAAGGCTTTCAACACCATCCCCCATTCTGGAATTATAGCTAAACTCAATAAACTAGATATAAATCCTTATGTCACAAGATGGGTTGCCAACTGGCTCACTGACAAAACCCACACTGTAAAAGTTGCTGACTCCAAATCTGACTTCAAACCAGTGACAAGTGGTGTACCACAGAGTTCAGTCCTGGGAGCTCTCCTGTTTGGTATCTACTTCTCTGAAGTACAGGTTAACACAGAAGGCCTCTGGCTAACAAAGTCTGCAGATAACTGCAAACTAGGAGCCATAGTCAAGTCCACAAATGATGTGGACATCCTACAGAAGGGCCACACTGAGATAGATGCCTGGTGTCAGAGACATGGCCTCAAGCTCAATGCCAAAAAGTGCATTGTCATCCCCTTTGGTAAAAACTCTGTACCCATGAACTACCACATAAACAGCAGTCTACTTAATGCCGAATGTGTGATAAGAGACCTTGGGACCCAGGTGGACAGTAGTCTCTCCTTTGATAATCACATTGCCACAGTATTCAGGAAATCCTTCTATGAGGCACAACTCATCACAAAAGGGTTCTCATCCAGGAAAAAAGAGGTCATTGTTCCCCACTACTCGGCACTCATTAGACCTATTATAGAGTACAATACCCCTGTTGGACTGTACCTCACAAGACATCTGCAGCAGCTGGAAAGGCCACAGAAGTACCTCACAAAGAGGATTACTGACATCTAACAGGTGCCCTACACTAACCATCTCAAAATACTCCAGCTTTACTCCATAGCATATCACCTACTCTGAGAAGATCTCTGCCTAACATATAAAGCTATATTAAACCCACAGCTGTTGGACATGCTACACCTAAAGAAATTCCAATCCCTCCGAGCTACACGCTCTAGGGACCTAAACCTTGTCACCACATTAAATAGGACATGCTAGAGGGATAGATTCCTATCCCAGAGACTTCCTGTACTCTGGAGCAAGCTACCCATCTGTGTCAAGCAAAGTTCCTCATTAGCACTATTCAAAAAAATCTTGATGAATGGATGGGAAATTGGAAATACACCCCAGGATCACTTCTGTGGCTCTGCTTGACAGGGGACAGGAAATTAACTTTCTTGGGTGGCGTAAGCCAGGGAACCTTGTTTGCTAAGCTTACTTAGGCCCTTGGGTTATTAGCCTAGTACCTACCTATGAACCTATGGGGTTTGTTTTTATTTCTATGTTTCTGCAGTCTATGACCCCAAGAACCATAGGCAAGTGTGCTATGGCAAAGAATTGTTGTGAGGGTGTTGCTCTTTAATCTATGATATGTGGGGAACAGATATGATTCCTTGTATGTTTTAGCATTGCGTTTAGTAACTGATGTAAGATTATAGAAGCTGACACTTGTGACACCCATAAAATATCCCCTGTGGAAGTACATATAGCTAGTATACATAATGCCATCACATACCTTTTTTCCCCTGAGATGCGTTCTCCATGATTTCCCTGGGGCTTCAAGTGAGGATGCCAGAGGTTGTATATTTCCTCTAGTGTATCCCTGTCCATCATAGATCTCTTTACAATGTCTGAATCATGCAGTCCATGATAAGTCAAATGGAGTCTGAACACCATTTTTCTTCTTGGGCAAGGTCTGACAGCAGCACCACCACCTTGAATTAAAGCCTGTTGCCCATACTGGTTAACAATGGCAGGAGCAACCCCTAACATTTGTTTCTACATGTCTTTGCAGCTGTATTTCTAAGAGTTTTGGATTTCTGGACAAAAGGGAGCACTAAGTGTACATACTCACTGTATATGTTCCTGAATAGCTCTGCCATGTTGGATTGCTAAATTAGCATGTATTGCAGCTACTTATGTCTTAATTAACATATTATGCTGCTTACCCTTGTTTTTGAGGGCAGGATCAAAGTATGGGGCTGCTTAATGAATACCAAATAGCACACTATTGTGCGTGTGTCTTGTTATTAATGTTTCATATTAGATTACAGATTGGTACAATAAAGGTATTGGCCAGGTTGTCATGAATCTGGATCATTATCAACGTGTGCAGTGTGACTGTGTACAAAGCAAAGAGTATTTATGTAAGATAATTGTAAACTGATATGTATTAAGAGGGTATGAGAAGATAATAATTGTAATTTCTTTGCATTTTGATTTTAAGATCTGTATTAATGTTTTTATTTATGATACACTATACAAGCTCCAGAGTAGATGGGGGGGGGTGCTTAGATGTTTTTCATTACTCATTTAATGATAAGTTCTAAAAGTCAGAGCACTGGTGTTTTAACACTCAAGGAGGGAATGCTAGCTCAGGTAAGGACCATGGACTGTGTTGATGGGGGGAGGACAGGGTCAGCAGCTTAATAATCAAAAAAGATACAGCACGGAATGTTGGGAAGAATACAAATACCATAGTATTAGAGTTAATGATTATTACATGAGATAAATAGGGAGGAAATGGGAATGCTAGGTTTGTTAAAAAAAAATTAAAAGAGAGTGAACCTTATAAGCTTAGAACTAAGTATCCTAAAATATGTACAGATTATAAACTTGGAGGAGAGAAGAAGAAGGGGATGATACTGATGTTTCATAATGGATTGTAGACTGGCACAACAACGGAACTGGATAATGGAAGGGGTAAGTGGCTCTTTTGAAAAGGCAAGGTTAAAAGAAGGGTGTAATTCATAGTATATATGCACCAAATAATGATGATCCAGCATCTTTATGATCTTTTGAGTAACAAGGATCAGTGGCTGGGAAAAGCAGATGTGATATTTATGGGGAATTCTAGCTTTGAATGGGCATATAGATAGATCATATGACAAAAAAGAAGGACATAAGAAGACAGTGGGTCTTTCTAAAGTTTTGCATACTAACATCAAAGATTAAAACAATACTAATTCCATAAACTTTAATTGTTCCCTGAGTTAGGATTGGGGTCATTTCCATCATGATATTAGAAACCCAAAAGACTTGGATAAATTAAATTGAGAGGAAGCAGGGAAAGATGGCTTGCAAAAATATATTAAGAGAGAAATTAGAGGAATGAAAGATAGCGGCAAGAGAAAGGCTGTCAAAAACTTCAAATAAAATGTTGTGTTCATTAATACAACAGATTCATGAAAAATATTACATAGATGAAGAAACTTTGGGCAGCCTGAAAAGAAATGAAAGAGGAAGTGCAAAAATATAGAGAACAAAACCAAGAGATTTTTGAAAGGTATATAAAAGAAATGTTGACATAGTAAAGAAAATGAGATCTGATACAGTGCAATATTTATGCAAAGGAGAAATCCGGATTAATCAATACAAAAAAGCAACTCCAATGATATCTGAAGAGAAATACAATCAAAGGTACTTGTCTATGAATAATTCCACAATACAAAAAAATGAGAAAACAAATGGGATGCGTAGTAAAGAGGATTAGTAAAGTGTAAGTTAATTAAATAGAAACTGAAATCATGGATTATGTGCGAAGAGAAGGATTTAGCATAGAAAATTCAACACAGGCAATGTCACAGCATGATGGAACAATCAGTCCCCAGATTAAGGAATAGTAAGTGGAGTGGAAGGCATATAAAGAAGTATGGATGTGCAAAAGGAAAAGAGATCTGGTGTGGTGCAATGTTTAAGCAAAAGTGGAGGCAAAACTAATCAATATAAAGAAATAGCAGCACTAAATACATTTGAAGAGCAATACAAGCAAAGGTATCCAGACATGGAAAAGTTCACAATATAAAAAATAAGAAAACAAAGGGAGAAAGCAGAAAAAAAAATTAGTAAGGCAGAAGTTAAATTGAAACTGAAGTTATGGATTATTTTCAAAATGAAGGATTTGGTGTAGAAAACCCATCACAGGTAATGTCATGGTATGGCATCAACAATAAATCCCCATATTAAGGAGAAACAGGTGCAGCAGGAGACATCTGAAGACTTGTCTCATGGTGGTGTTCTGGAGTCTACTGTAAATGACCGCTGCAAAAATTCAGTTGAAATTGTACAGCAACGGAAGGAACAACAGCAAACAGTGGCAACTCTGATGCAGACTGTGTTGTGGAATGATGGGCCAATGAGTTCACATATGAAGGAGCAGCAGTTTGATGCAGGGAGCATCTGAAGAGGATATGCCACAAGAAGATGTTCTGGAACTTTCTGTAGAATACCCACAGGAAATGGACAGCAAAGAAGGTACCCTCAGTCTAGAAGAAAATAACTTAAGGGAGGAGCTGCTTGATATAATAGAGAAGAATAGACATATTACGATCAATTAAAGAAATACATTATAGAAAAATAAGACACAAAATGTTAGAAGTTTGATAAAACAGGTGAACACAGTAGTTACGCCTATTAAGAGAAATGAATATGATATAACAAAAATAAATACAATATATTACTAGTCTGCTAAAGTAAAACAATTAAAGTCTTAACACAGGGTCTATATTAGATAAACGAATGCTTAAATGTTCGAAGAGATCAAACAGTTAAGTGTTCGAATATCTTTAAAAATTAAAAAATAAATAAATAAAACTAAAACAAAAAAAAATAAAGGGTGTAAGCAGGTGGGCAAACCCCCTGCACCCCCCACACCCCCCACTACTTAAATATACCAACTCCAATTCCCGTTTTCTTTCTGCCATGTACTGAAGTGCGATCTCGGAGTTGGTATATTTAAGTGGGGGGGTGGGGGTTGCAGGGGGGTGTGCCCCCTGCTAAAAGCCTTTCAGATTCCCCTTTTTTTTTCCTTTCTTTTATTACATTTCCGAACACTTAAATGTTCGATCTCTAAAGGTCGACCTTAAGAGATTCGAACATTTAAGCATTCGTCAATATACCCTTAACACAAAAACATAGAGCAGTATGGGAAATGAATGGAAGAAATAAAATGCCACTATGGAAGTATCACATAGCAAAAACTATAAAGCAGTTAAGACAAGAAGTATCACTATTAAAAGAATATAGAAGAGGGAACAGATCATCAAAAACTTAAAAAGGATAGATGCTATAAAAGCAATGCAAAGTATCAAAACAGACCAGGATCGATCATACACTACTGCAAATAATTAACTAAAAATATTAGCACAGGCAGAAAAATGTTTTAAGATATGCATACACACACACACACACACACACACACACACACACACACACACGCACACACGCACACACGCACACACACACACACACACACACACACACACACACACACACACACACATACACACACAAACACACACACAGGAAAAGTACAAAATAAGCAATTAAATGATGACCCCAAAAAGTTTTATAGAAAAAAGAAATATACACATTTTGGAAAAATATTGATGAAGACCCTGTGGAACATAACAAAGATGTTGAATGGATAGAAAAAAATAAATGAAACATTAAGGAGGTCAAATGCAGAGGATATTAAATGGGATGAAGTAATGCACAGTGAAACTGAAAAAAAAATTAGAAGAATCTTCTAAATGGAGAACCCCAGGCCCACAAGCAGTTCTTGCCTTTTGTCTGAAAGTATTAATGCCTTTATACAAAGATTTAGCCTTTAGTAAAAATTACTTATATGCACATCTCAAATGGATGCCAACCTGGTTAACAACATTAAAAATGAAACTCTCCCTTAGTGAACCTGCAAGCCATCTTAAAAGCTATAGAAAAATAACTTCCTTCTGATAATATTCAAATTATGTACTGGAATTGATGTAGACAGAGTTTATAGTCCTTTGGCGAAAAAAAGATCAGTTATGACAATAGAGCAGAAGGTCATATGGAACAAAGGGTCATTTGTTTCTAAATAAAACTATAATAGATAATTAGAAAAAGAGGAAGAGCCTAAGTATGGCATGCATAAATTGCAAAAAAGCATTTGACAGCATCCCACATTCATGGATAAAAGAATGTTTACAGATGTGAAAGATATATCCTACATTGATAATTTACATTACAGTGACCATAAAACCTTGAAAAAACACTTTGCAGTTAAGCCATGACAAAGGGTAAATTATTATCCCAGGGCTAAAAATGGAAGGGGTGATATTCCAGTATTATGCTCTGTCACTGCTACTGTTTTGCCTTGTCTTTAACCCATTAAGTAGTTTACTTAACAGATTAGGCCATGGTTACAGTTTGGCTCCCAGAAAACAACCTTGTTGAAAGACTTCACATCTGTTTTTTTGTGGATGACTTAAAACTATATAGTTCATCAGATGATGAATTGAAACCATAACTGCAAGTGATAAAAACTTTTTCAGAAGATATAAAAATGTCATTTGGTCTGGATGAATGTGACAAAGCCATTTTTAAAGCAGGAAAGCTGCAGCATCAAGAAAATATCCATGTGGGACAGGAAGGTAAAATAAAGGATCTTTAGCAGGAGAGAGTGTATTAATATTTAGAAATTGATGAAGGATCAACAATAAAACATGAATAGATGCAAGTAAAACTCAGTATGGAATACTTCAGAAGATTAAAACTAGTGCTGAAAACTGTCTTGATATCTAGAAATAAAACAGCTTTGGGGGGGGTGTATGACTGGCCCCAATAAGTATTTTATCAGTGGGACAGGAAAACAAGAAAATATTTCATGCTTATTAAATGATATTTAAAAAACAGTATATACCAAGATTATATATTCCTCATTCAGGAGGCAATATAAGCTTCCTTGAAACTGATTACATGTATAGATCTGCAGTCATGGCACTGCAAATGTATCTGGTGACCTCACCAGATCCAAACATAGAGAATGTTTTAGGAAGATTGAAATGGTTTCTCTGCTTAATTTAGCAGAAGCATTTCAGTGTCAAGTGGGAATGGAAATCAAACCAGAAGTAAACAAAACTCAGACAGCAAGTGTCTGTGCCAAACAAGAAAAGAAAGAACATAGGGAGAAAGATCAGATGAGAAGGAAAGAAATGTAGAAAGGTCATAGATATTGTGACAGTGCAGAGATCTCACCCACCTCAGGCTGATTAGGATTTGACTCAAGAAACCAAAAGATAAAAGATTAATAATGGCGGCCAAGGATAGTCGACTACATACATGTTGGTTTGTAAAGTTTATTGAACATGTGGGAAAAACATACAAATGCAGGCTGTATAAAAAAGAACTAGAAACATCACACATCTCATTGCTGGGTGGGATACACTCAAGGCAGAGGGTCTGTATACTGAAAGGCACAATAATTTGTCAAGAATAGGGAAAGATAAGTGGGAAATTCGTTTGTAAAGTCAGAATTCTACTGACTAGGATTAGTGGTAATGACAAAATGATGAAAGTGGAAGATGATTGCTAAACCATGTGTATCCTGTATATAGTTTCTCAAGAGTGGGGTAGAGGTATCCTGTATATAGTTTCTCAAGAGTGGGGTAGAGGTATCCTGTATATAGTTTCTCAAGAGTGGGGTAGAGGTATCCTGTATATAGTTTCTCAAGAGTGGGGTAGAGGTATCCTGTATATAGTTTCTCAAGAGTGGGGTAGAGGTATCCTGTATATAGTTTCTCAAGAGTGGGGTAGAGGTATCCTGTATATAGTTTCTCAAGAGTGGGGTAGAGGTATCCTGTATATAGTTTCTCAAGAGTGGGGTAGAGGTATCCTGTATATAGTTTCTTGAGAGGGGTGGAGGTATCCTGTATATAGTTTCTTGAGAGGGGGTGGAGGTATCCTGTATATAGTTTCTTGAGAGGGGGTGGAGGTATCCTGTATATAGTTTCTTGAGAGGGGGTGGAGGTATCCTATATATAGTTTCTTGAGAGGGGGTGGAGGTATCCTGTATATAGTTTCTCAAGAGTGGGGTAGAGGTATCCTGTATATAGTTTCTCAAGAGTGGGGTAGAGGTATCCTGTATATAGTTTCTTGAGAGGGGGTGGAGGTATCCTGTATATAGTTTCTTGAGAGGGGGTGGAGGTATCCTCTATATAGTTTCTTGAGAGGGGGTGGAGGTATCCTGTATATAGTTTCTTGAGAGGGGGTGGAGGTATCCTGTATATAGTTTCTTGAGAGGGGGTGGAGGTATCCTGTATATAGTTTCTCAAGAGTGGGGTAGAGGTATCCTGTATATAGTTTCTTGAGAGGGGGTGGAGGTATCCTGTATATAGTTTCTCAAGAGTGGGGTAGAGGTATCCTGTATATAGTTTCTCAAGAGTGGGGTAGAGGTATCCTGTATATAGTTTCTCAAGAGTGGGGTAGAGGTATCCTGTATATAGTTTCTTGAGAGGGGGTGGAGGTATCCTGTATATAGTTTCTTGAGAGGGGGTGGAGGTATCCTGTATATAGTTTCTTGAGAGGGGGTGGAGGTATCCTGTATATAGTTTCTTGAGAGGGGGTGGAGGTATCCTGTATATAGTTTCTTGAGAGGGGGTGGAGGTATCCTGTATATAGTTTCTTGAGAGGGGGTGGCGGTATCCTGTATATAGTTTCTCAAGAGTGGGGTAGAGGTATCCTGTATATAGTTTCTTGAGAGGGGGTGGAGGTATCCTGTATATAGTTTCTTGAGAGGGGGTGGAGGTATCTTGTATATAGTTTCTCGAGGATGGGAGGTATGGGAGGGTGGGGCTATGTTTATGTTAGAATGTTGAATAAAGATATATAAATGA
Source organism: Protopterus annectens (assembly GCF_019279795.1). Lineage (NCBI taxonomy): Eukaryota > Metazoa > Chordata > Ceratodontiformes > Protopteridae > Protopterus > Protopterus annectens. Next base: position 463,246,477 of record NC_056734.1, on the reverse strand, counting down.
AAAGGAAAGATTTTGCAAATGCCTTGACAGCTTCCTTCAGGTCAGCAATTAATGAATACTGATTCTATAATGTAATATTAGATATTAAGTTGTCATTACAGTCTCTGATATATTTATAGTAGGTTTTATGTTTTCTTCATGATGTCTTGCTGGAATAGTTTCATATTGCCTTTTTGCTTTTCTTATAGATGATCTCAAATTATATAGACTAGTCTTATATTTGTGACATTTTCTCTGAAAGACATGCATTTATTGTAGCCAACCTAGTTTGCTTAAGCAAAACAATTGCAATCATTTCTTATTCCACCATGGTAGACTTTTAACTTTTTCTTATTCCACCATGGTAGACTTTTAACTTTTTCTATTGACTTATTAATTTTCAAGGGATATACTGCTATATTATCATATCCAGTTTGTGGTAAAAACAGTCCAGTTTTACCCAATACTGTTCTCACTGAAGTCCCTTCAACACTTGCAGTGTCGCACACCATATCTTTATAAGCTGTAAATCTTCCTCTATGAACAATGAAACTCCTGATACATACTTACATGAAGACATTTACCATTCAACCCAATACCATATTCATAGGTGATATAAACTACCCCACTATAAACTGGGAATCATACATGACCCCAAACTTGCAGGTCCTGAGATTCCTGGACTTTCTCAATGCAAACACCCTGGTCCAGATAGTCCATATGCTCACTAAGGATGTGAACATACTGGATCTGCTCTTCAGTAACACAGAAGATGCACCTCCCCTAGTATAATTCCCTGTCTGGTGAGGCCAGATCATAAAGCTATTTTCTTTAAAATAAAATAAAAATAACACCCAGGACCCCTGCTAACCCAGAAAAATTTAGGAACTATTTTAAGGCAAAGTTTCAACTATTAAGTGATACACTAGCAAAATGTCGAGCTCCCCTCCCCCAAAGTCCTGCAAACAGTGAGAGCTATGCAGAATTCTTCACAGCAACCCTGTACAGCCATGTTAATAGATGAATAGAGACAAGTGTGCCTACTAGGAATAAGCACATAACAAACTCAAAAAACAAACTACCCTGCTGGAGTCCCAGCATTAACAGGTTGTATGAGAAAAATGAAGAAGGTCATGGTAAAAAATTTGGAAGTGCAATGCCCAGCAGAATAAATCTGTCTCATAAATCTCACTAAGCAACTCAGAGGGTAAACCAAGTCTACTAAACCCAAATTTGTTGTAAAGATATCTTCCCAGGCCAAGGACAATCATGGGTTTTCTTTAGCTATGTCTACAACCTCAAAGGCAGTACATAGCAATGTGCAGAACTAATGGTAAATGGAGTCACCTACACTGAGCCAGAAGATACAGCAAATCTACTAGCTGACAAATTCAGCTCCAGGTTTACTCCTGCCCCCTCCCCCAACCATCCCGCAGGAAATACCATCAAGCATCACTCTCCTAACTATCACTATGGAGCAAGTCCTTGACATGCCCTCTGAAGCCAAAAACACCTTATCAGCTGGCACCAATAATATCTCAGAATGCCTCATAAATAATATGAAACATAACCTAGCAAGACCACTAAAGTTCCTATTTTACCATAACCTCCAGACAGGCTACATGACACTGAAATGAAGAACTGTAGCAGTCATCCCGCTACAAAAGGGTAGGCCATCTGCAGACCCTGGTAACCACAGGCCCAGAAGTCTGACTAGTCTCATATGTAAGGCCATGGAAAGAATTGTCATTGAAATGATCAACAATGACATAAGAAATCTTCAAACACTGGATCCAGACCATTTTGGTTCAATCAAGGTCAGATCAACCTGGCAGACTTCATTGCGAAGGTCACTAAAGAATGGACAAGGGCAAAATGGTGCATACTGACTACCTCGACATGGTTAAGACATTTGATATAACACCCCACTTGTGCATTGTAGATAAACTTATGGAATTAGGTATAAACCCTTATGCCACCCACTGGACAGCTGCATAGCACTTAGAGTGGACCCAAGAAGTGAGGATATTGGAATCCACCTCCACACAGAAGCTGGGCAATAGTGGGGTCTCTCAAGGCTTTGTGCTAGGTATAATCCCTTTTGGCTAAGTCAAGGCCAATGTCATGGGCCTCTGGCTGACCAAGTCTGCAGACAATTGCAAACTAGGAGCAATCATAGACTCTACCAATAATACTAATAACCTCCATGAAGGCTGACTTAGATAAATAACTGGTGCCAGTGTCACAGTCTAAAACTCAATGCCAAGAAATACATAATAGTTTCCTTTGGGTAGTTGGCTATACCTTAAAAAAAAACAATTGATAACACACCTTTAAGAGTAGACCCAGTGGTCTGGGATTTGGGGTTGTAAGCACACTGTAACCATACCTCTCAACTGTCCAGAATTTTGTCTCATATTTTTGGTCTTTTCCTCATAAAATTTTCTGACAAATCACTGTGATGATCTGATAATTGAAGTCACTAAATAACCACATACATGTGAGTTTCAGACTTCAAATCCTTCTGAGACTTGTGTGTTAACACCAACCCTGTTATTTTAGCAACTTTCTAAGTTTATAAGAACAATATTTAAAATATGTCCCTATTTTTGGGCCTTTGTCCCACCATTTTGTCAGGCTTTGTCTAGATTTTTACCAGTAAGAGGGTGAGAGGTATAACTGTAACCTGACAGTCAACCATTCTATGTCTACTGTAGTTAGGAAATCATTGTATGTTGTTTAACTTATAAACAACTTATAAGCAAGGGTATAGCAAAAAGAAAGGTAATCTTTCCACTATATTTGGCCCTCATTAGACCAGTCATTGAGTACAACACTCCCTTCAGTATTTACCTGACCAGCCACATACAGCAACTGGAATGTCCACAGAGGTTCTTCACAAAAATGATACTGGTCATAAACAACACATCCTACACAGATCGCCTCAAAGCCCTGTCCTTGTAATCTGTCTCATGCATACTGCTGAGGGGCCTTCTATGCCTGTTATACAAAACATCCTTGCATTCTGCTTTGGTAGACCTTCTGCATTTCTATAAAACAGATGGCATCAGAATTATTCAACCAGGTGACTTAAACCTTGCCTGCAACATTAAAAGATATATTGAAGTTATAGGTATGTGTCCCAGAGACTATCTATTTTCTGTAAGAGGCTTCCCATCCATGTGAAGCAGAGTTTTTCCCTATCCCAATTCAAGCATATCTTGTACCAGTGGATAAGAAATTGGAAATTCACCCCAGGTCTGGCACCTATGTCCCAAATGGGCACAGGTAAGCTGCAAATGCTCCACCACCCATGCCCAAACCTACATATGCCCCTTAGAATAATCTTCAGGTTCCTAAAACATGTCAAATCCATTTGGGATGCATGACTAGGCTTAAAAAGGCCCTAGGTTGTTAGCCGAGTATACACCTATGAACCTGTAATAGATCTGATTTACTGGGTTCATAATCTGAATCATAAAACTTTCTCCATCACTGAGATAACACTTGAGTCTTACTAACCAAAGCAACTCACTGATTTCCAGTTTAATACCCTTCATCTTACAACTGGTAATGCTATTTACTCATATATTAAATGTATCAATCACTGACTAAACTTTCTTATGTCTTTAAATATAGAGTACCAATGAACAGCTTTTTGTGGGGGTTTTAAAGAAAGTTGTCTTTCTACCCACATGTGCATGGGCAGTCTTTTTCTACTTCACTAGCCAGGCTTTTATTAGCCTCATTGCTGTTACATACATCACTATAGAGTGTCAGGGCCTCTTGGTGCCTAAATGTACTAAGTCAAAGTCAAAGTAAACTGTATTGTCATTTAGCCTACACAAGTGCAGTCTAAATGAAATTGCATGCATAAGGCTCAAATTGAGAAGACATACACATACATACAATAACACATACATTTTGGAGAAGTATCTATGAATACCCTGTGGAACATAACAAAGATGCTAAATGGATTGAAGAAGTAAAAGAAAGAATAAGAAGTTTAAAGGTACAGGATATGAAATGGGATGAAGTAACAGCCAGAGAGATTGAAACAAAGTTAAGAAAAGCCTCTAATTGGAAAACTCCAGACCCAGATGCAGTACCTAACTTTTGGTTAAATGTAGTAACATCTTTGCATGAAGATTTAGCCATGAGTAAGAACTATTTATATGAGCACCCCGAATAGACACCGACCTGGCTAAAAACAAGAAAAACAATGCTTCTACTTAAGAGTGAACCTGCAAGCAACCCTAAAAATTATAACCCAATAACTTGCCTTCCGGCGATGTATAAACTATACATGGGGGATCCAATGTCTGTCTGCTTGGGATGACATGTTGGACAAGCCACGCTGCTTCGCAAGGGATGGCTTACACCTGTCACCACTGGGCTTCCGGATATTGGCTAAGGCTCTTGCCACCCCCATAGTGCCTTTTTTAGGCAAGGCTCAAAAGACAAACCCACCGCCTTAGAAAACAAAAATGGAAAAAAATTAAGGGTAATGCTGCTCAATGCCAGAAGTCTAAATCTCAAGATGCAGGCTCTCGAAGCACTCCTCAGTATGGAGAACATCGACGTCTGTGCAGTAACGGAAACCTGGTTCAAGGCTCCTGAGAACACCCCAGCACTACCAGGCTATACCTCGTATCATGCTTTTCGACCCCAAAACCCGGGCCGAACCACAAAGGGAGGGGGAGTGTCCATATTCATCAATGACACCCACATCTCCAGGTTAGTAGCAACACATTAAGCATTAGAGACCATACAGGTGCAACTAACCATAGGCAATACTGCTATACAACTGGTAGCATGTCACAGACCACCCTCCCAATCTCAGGAACCCCATTCAGCCTTCCTGAAGACACTGGAGGATATCAATGTATCACCAAATACCATCATACTGGGAGATTTCAACTACCCTAACATAGATTGGGTGCATTATTCTAACCCTAACACCCTGGCCCAGAGGTTCCTGGAATTCATAAATTCAAATGCACTGGAACAGCTAGTCAAATCTCCCACTAGGGGAGATAATATACTAGACTTGATCATCACAAACATGAGGACAAAATGCTCCACACCGGAAGTATACCCCTCACTAGTGAGATCTGACCACAAACTAATCACCCTGGATATACATATCCCACCTACAACCCCAGCACAAAAGACTATAGTGAAAAACTTCTCAAAAGCCGACTTCACTCTTCTTAAGACTGAGATGGTATCCTTTAAGCCCACTGGGCCAGTGGAAACCACATCCCACAATGCTGAATCCTTCACAAATGCATTATATGGACATCTCCAAGAATGCATGGATCATGCAATCCCAAATAAATCAAAGACCCTCTCCACCAAGGGCAAGCGTCCTGTCTGGTGGACCTCAGCCATAAACAAATTGTATAACAAAAGAAGGAAGCTACTGCACGACAGAGCTAAATCCCATAAAGGGAAGGCATCTCTGATCAACACTAGCAGAAAGCTACGTTCCCTCATAAAAACATCCAAGGCCAACTTTGAGAGAAAAATCGCTAAGGACACTAAAGATAACCACAAGGCCTTCTTCAGCTATGTTAGAAACCTGGGCGGAAACCCTCAGATATGCTCAGAGTTAGTTCACAACGACAAAAAATACACTGAACCCACAGATATTGCCAACATTCTGGCTGACAGGTTCAGTGCAAATTTCTCCCCTCCCTCACCCCCAAAAGATGGAATACTTATCCTAGCTGAATGTAATCTCCCTGTCATCTCAGATGTCCAGCTGAGAGCAGCCCTCAGCAAAGCTAAAAACACAGCATCAATGGGACCTGACGGCATCCCGGGTTGTGTGCTACGTGAACTCCAAGAGGAGCTTAACCCACACATAAAAATGCTATTTAACCTTAGCCTTACCACAGAATATGTACCTGAACACTGGCGTACAGCAACAGTGGTCCCACTCCACAAAGGAGGCATCTCTACAGACCCTGGAAACTACCGCCCCATAAGCTTAACCAGCCTGGTCTGCAAAGCTATGGAAAGAATCATTATGGAACTCATAAACAGAGACATTGGGGACCTACAAACACTTGATCCCACCCAGTTCGGCTTTGTAAAGGGCAGATCCTGCCTTTTGAACCTGGTTGATTTTTTCGAAACAGTCACTAGAGCCATTGATGAGGGCAAAGCAGTCCATACAGCCTACCTGGACTTAGCTAAGGCCTTTGACACAATATCCCACTCAGGCATCATAGATATGCTCAGCAGCTTAAATGTAAACCCATATGTCACTAGATGGGTTGCAAACTGGCTAAAGGACAGAACCCATAAAGTCAAAATCGCTGAAGCTTTGTCAGACTCAAAGCCAGTCACAAGTGGTGTCCCACAGGGCTCTGTCCTGGGACCCCTCTTGTTCGGCATTTATTTCTCAGATGTTAAAGCAAACATGGGTGGGTTGTGGCTGATGAAGTTCGCAGATGACTGCAAACTAGGCATCACAGTCGATACACCAGCTGACACATACATCCTACAGAATGGCCTCACAGAAACGGACAACTGGTGCCGGAATCATGGCCTTAAACTAAATGCCAAAAAATGTATAGTCATCCCCTTTGGGAAGAACAAGGTACCCACAAATTATCACATAGACAGTAACCCACTGAGTACAGAGACCTGGGGACTCAAGTCGACAGTGACCTCTCATTTGACACCCACGTTGCCAAAATGGTTAGAAAGACATTCTACCTTGCCCACCTTATCATGAAGGGATTCACATCCAGATCAAAGGAGGTCATTGTACCCCTATACTCCTCCCTTATCAGACCCATGATTGAGTACAATGCCCCATTTGGTATGTACCTCACCCGGCACCTGCAGCAGCTGGAGAGACCACAAAAGTACCTCACCAAGAGGATCAAGGGTCTCCAACATATGTCTTATTCTGTCAGACTAAAGAAACTCCAGCTCTATTCAGTAGCATACCGCCTGCTCAGAGGTGATCTGTGCCTGACATACAAGGCCATGTCCAATCAGAATCTGATGGACATGCTCCACCTCAAAAGATCCAAATCCATCAGAATCACAAGAGCCAAAGACTTAAACCTCGACACAAGTATGAATAGAACATGCTGGAGGGATAGATTCATAACCCAGAGGCTTCCCAAGCTCTGGAACAGAATCCCAGTTCATGTTAGGCAGAGCCCCTCACTGACACTCTTCAAGAGAAACCTTGATGAGTGGATGGGAGATCGTAGGTTTACCCCGGGGGTCACCTCTGTGTCACTACTAGACAGGGGCACAGTAAACTAATTCATTTATGTAAGGGGATTTTCACTGTGTCACTACTAGACAGAGGCACAGTATTCTAATTCTATTCGGTACCACTACAGGGGGTGACGAAAGCCATATCACTATGGCTAGGCTTACAAATGCCCCAGGGCAGATAGCCTAGTACTTAACTATGAAACTACTATGGGAATTGATGCCTACAGAGTTTAGTCATTTAGAAGAAAACTCAATTATAGCAGTAGAACAAAAGGACAATAAAAGAAAGTCATATGGAACAAAGGATCATTTGTTGTTAAAGTCATAGTGGAGAACTGTAGAAAGGGGAAGAATCTAAGTATGGCATGGATTGACTACAAAATAGCATTTGATAATATCCCACATTCATGGATAAAAGAGTACTTAAAAATGTATAAGTTCCACCCTACACTGATAGACTACATTACAGTGACCATGAACAGTGGCAGATCACTTTGCAATTAAGCCATGATAAAGGACAAATTATTATCCCAGAGATAAAAATTCAAAGGGGGATATTCCAGGGTGACTCCCTGTCACTGCTGCTGTTCTGTCTTGCCCTTAACCCATTAAGCTGCCTACGTAACAGCTTAGGCCATAGATATAATCTGGCTTCTAGAAAATAACAAAGTGTAAAGACTTCTCATCTCTTTGTTGATCATGTAAAACTATATAGCTCATCAGGTGAGGAACTGAAAGCACAATTGCAAGTTGTCAAAACTTTCTCAGATGAAATGTCATTTGGTCTTGATAAATGTGTAAAAGCAACCTTTAAAGCAGAAAAACTGCAGCAGCAGGAAAACATCAGTTTGGGACAAGAATGTGATATAAAAGAACTTGAGCAAGAGGGAGTATATAAATATTTGGGAGTTGATGAAAGATCAACAATAAAACATGAACAAATGTGAATAAAACTTCATAAGGAATACTTTAGAAGACTTAAATTAATCCTGAAAACAGCATTGACGTTTAGGAACAAAATCCAAGTTATAGACCACTTTGCCCTTCCTGTTCTAAATTACAGATTTGGAGTGACTGACTATCCCCAAAACATGTTGGTTAGATTAGACAAAAAAACAAGAAGGATGCCATGCTCACCAAATGTTTTATAAAAATCACTGCATACCAAGATTATATATTCCCCGTTCCGAAGGAGGGAAAGGCCTCCTTGAAACTGATTACATGTATAGATCTGCAGTTGTGGGACTCCACACGTATCTGCTGACCTCACAAGACCTAAATGTAGTGAATGTTTTGAAACATGAGGAGAATAAATCTAACATAACTTCTCTGCTTAATCTAGAAGACGTTAATTGCCATCAAGCAGGAATGGAAATCAAACCAGAAGTAGATAAAAATTTGACAGCAAATGAATGTGCCAAAAAACAAAATAAAGAATATATGGTGAAGGACCAGATGAGAAGGCAAGAAATATGGAAAATGCATAAATATAGTTGCAAGTATAGAAAACTTCTGGAAAAACCTCGTGTTGATCAGGAACAAATGCAGGAATGGTTAAGGAGAGGCAAATTCAAACCAAGAGATGAGAGGTTAATATTGACGGCCTAAGATAGTGGGCTACATAGACGCTGGTTTACAAAGCCCATTGAACATGTGGGAGAAACAGACAAATGTAGGTTTTGTAAAACCAAACTGAAAACAGTCGTATGCCTCATTGCTGGTTATGACATACTAATGGCAGAAGGACTGTATACTGAAAGGCTTAATAATGTTGCAAGACTCTTGCACTGGGAATTGTGCAAACATTATGGTACTGAAGTGGCTGAAAAACACTGGAAACATGAGCCAGAAAACATCATAGAAAATGATGACGTCTACGTCACATGAGATCATCAGTTACCAACATTCAAAAGATAGATGCTAGAAAACTGGATATAGTGGTCTATGAAAAGAAGACAAAAGTAGCATTAACCATTGAAATCACCACACCCAGTGACTACAGTGTCTTGTGTACAGAGAGACACAAAGTCATAAAGTATCAGGATCTGCAGGTAGAAATGAGAGCAATGTGGAAGAAAGATACCCAGACAGTTCCAATTGTAGTAGGAGCAACAGGTCTTATAAAAAATAATCTACAATCATATTTAGATATGTTACCAGTACATGTAACCCTATATGAATTGCAGAAGGAGCCATTACTGGGCACATTGCAGATGCTTGCAAAGAGCACTTCTAGCTGATATCAAAGATTGAAACAATACTAATTTCATGAACTTTAATCATACTTTGACCTAGGAATGGGGTCCATTCCCATCATGGTATTAGAAACTCAAAAGATTTGGAGAAATTAAAAAATGGGCATATATTCATCATTTCACGTTAGACAGGTTATTTTACTACATATTACCACAGTTTACTTTATCTATAAATTTCAGCAGCTGAATGATTTCTTACTTCACAAGCTCCTATTGCACTGTGCGATTCTCACATGAATAAGAGGATCTAGTTAGTATAAAATTGCACATTCATTGCCATCTATGTATTGTCTATATTTAGAATCCAAACTGTCTCTCATTTATTTCCACCAAAAGAGTTTGCTGTCCCATATCTTGTCAGTGTTTGGCTTCCCTAAGATTATTGCCAGAGTTCAAAAGTCTCACCACATGAGGAAAGAAGCTGTTTCTGATCCTAGACACTTTGCAGTGCACGCAGCAGTATCTTCTGCTAGACAACAAGCATGTGAACAGTTTATGAGCAGGGTGTGTAGGATCCTTGATTATTTTTGTAGCTCTGTTGTGACACCGTGCTGTGTATAACTCCTGTAGTGCTGGAAGTTTGCAGTCAGTTATCTTCTCTGCCACTTTCGCTATTCTTTGTAGGGCTTTTTGGTCTGAAACTGAGCAGCTCTCATACCACACTGAAAAGTTACACTTGAGGATACTTTCTGTGGTAGCCCTATAGAAGGTGGAGAGGATAAGGGGTGGTAGACTCACTTTCTTCAGTCTCCTCAGGAAATGCAGATGTTGATGAGGCTTCTTTACTACATGACTGGTGTTTATTGACCAAGATAGATTCTCTGGAATGTGAACCCCCAGGAATTTTGTGCTCTTTACTCTTTCCACCATCTCGCTATTAATCGTGTTTTCGTGAAGTCCATTATGATCTCCTTTGTTTTGTTGACATTAAGGTCGAGGTTGTACGTGGCACATCAGTCAGTCAGTGAGCTCACTTCCTCCCTGTAGTCTTTTTCATCTCTTTTACTGATAAAGCCCATGACTGTAGTGTCATCCGCAAACTTGGTGATGTGTTTGGCGTTGAATCTAGCTTTACAGTCATGGGTTAGTACAGCAAACAGTAGTGGACTCAACACACAGCTTTGAAGTACTCATGTGTTGATTGTGATGCTTTTTGAAGAGCTATTGCCCACACATACCCTTTGAAGTCTTTCAGACAAGAAGTCCAGGATCCAGTTTCACATATGGTCGTTGATAACTAGATGAACAAGTTTTTTGATTAGCTGTTGTGGGATGACATTACTGAATGCTGGACTGAAGTCAATAAACAGCATTCTAGCATAGCTGTCCTTGTTCTCAAGGTGTGGCAATGAGAGGTGCAGTGCAACTGAAATGGCATCCACTGTGGTGCGATTAACACGATATGTGAACTGGAGTGGTTCTACTAGAAGGCTTGCTGTCAGGTGTCTTTTGACTAACCTTTCAAACTTTTTCATAATGGTGGACATGAGGGCTACTGATCTATAGTCATTGAGGCTTGAGGGAGATGATTTCTTTGTCAGTGGAATAATATTTGTGATTTTGAAGCATTTGGGTACCTTTGCCTGACTGAGGGGGATACATATATCCATGAACACAGTGCTTAGTTCTTCAGCACAGTCCTTTAGCACCTTTCTCATAATGTTGTCCTTTCCTGCAACCTTCCTAGGGTTCACCTGCTGTAGGGTCCTCTTCTCCTCTATTGAGTTTAGACTGAGCACTTCATCTCCTAGGTCTGTAGTGAATTTCACTGCTTGAATGTAATTCTTGAATATCTGTCAGTCTGTATGGTCTCTTTTTTCTGCCGCCATACTTAAAGTTAACAGAGTCTGTTTTGTGTTTTTTAAGATTAACTTTCACACAATCACCCACCCACCCTCACCCGCCAAAGCTGACAAAGGACAATTAGTAGTTTTCTTGTCCAGAGGTTCTATTTTAAATCAAAGCACTATAGTTACTATTATGATATTTGTGGCTCTGTCACTTCCCTACTGCTAGCTTCATCACCTGCCTATATACAAGGATTATTAACCCCATTTAATGTAACATTGCTTCTATATAATCAATACCTATATGGGGAGGTACTCTCAAGGTTAGGAAGGAAAACATAACAGCACATGCTAGTCTTTTCCTGTGTTTCATTGGACTTACAGTTTAGTGGTTTGACTTTAATGTCATGAACATGAGACAATTTCATTAAGACATGGCTAAATTCTTTGTTCAAGCAGATTGCCTATAATTTTACAGTGACCTGCATGTAATACTGATGTGGTGCGGTCTGTTACATGACTGAGGTAAGGAGGTAAACACAGAGCAACATATCAAATATTCAAAAAGGATCTTCACTACTGGAGAGTAAAATCTATAATTCCAGATTAGGGTTATTGGAAATGTAGCTTGGAACAACATGAATGCCGAATCAGCATAGCAGATACGTAAGGATATGAAACAAAACAGAGAATTATGCCCCAGAAGGATGGTGAGTATAAAAAAGGAGTTAAACGACTGAAGACATTAAACAGAACATGTCAAACTGTGGAGTAGTGTTTCTTAGACATCTACCATTTTGCCCACTTTTATCTAGGATTTATGAAAACATCTACTTATTTACTATGACAAAGGTCTGAAGACACAGACGGCTCAGGGTATGTCCTGGAAGATCAAATCAGCTAGGGTTGTGTGCTGCAGAGTCTGATTTAATGGGAAATGCTTATTAAAAGTACACAATCAATAGAAGAGGAGAGGGGATCAGAAAATAAAATATTTTGAAAATTTGCTGACTTTACAGTACACGTTTCTGTGCTCTATGTTTCTTTTCTGATATGTATTAATTCAATTGTATGATTTTAAAATGATTTTCGTTATGCTTCCCACGTTCCCATAAGACTGCTTTTGTCCTTCATGCCGCTTGGCCACATCAAATGAGCTACCCAAATGATGTTTGACTGGTGATTTCACCGGATAAGACCAAAAATGGTCAGAAATCATAACCTAGTAACTGGAGATTCAGACAAACATGTACACACATCTGCAGAGATGATAGTGAACATTGAATAGTGTTATGCTTGCCTGGAGCCAAAATACAGGATCTGAGTAGGTTCATAGGACATCTTTATGTAAGAAAGTATGGAGCTGTTTTTATTCATATTGGTTCAAATGATTCATCTTCAAGGACTAACTGTTAGTTAGGAACATGCAGCCCTCTTAGATAAGATAGCTTGTACAAGTGTTTGGCTATATTTTTCACAAATCATACATAGAAAGGACATTAAGGTCAGCACGAATGAAAAGACTTTTTGGTTAAATACCTACATGAAAAAATGTCACATTTTAAAAAGTGGAAACATGTAGAACATCCAAGCCTAATTTGGGATACTCATTTAGCTAGATAGGTTGTAGCTCACTTGTCAAGACAAGGGAAGAAAAATTTTATGACAGATATACTGCAATATTTGACTAACACAAGAGAAGAAAATATTTTTGCCAGGTCAGAAATTTAGCAGTTCATAGATAGCAACATTTGATTTACATGTGTTTGCTGTTAATGCCAGATGGGTACCAGCATATCCAGTAGACAAAAGGCATTAGATGAATTGAAGACTCAGCTGTCGGAGAAGTGTGGTAAGGATATGCAGTATGAGTTTCAGAAAACATTGAAGAGATTTTGGCAAACTGAAGATGGGAGCATGAAGTATTGTCCAGGCTGCCCTCAGCATGAATGTAGAACCAAAGAACTAGATTGTAAATCCTGTTGAGAGGTGGAAGGAACATGCTGAGTAACTTCTGGATCTGGTGAAGATGTCACATTCTGATCAAGTGGTACCAGAAGCTGATTGTATCTTTTTTGTACATGAAGCTACTGCAGTGATTAAACATTTCCACTGTTTCAAGGCAGAGGATTGAGATGATGTGCTGCTGAAAATGCTCAGAATGCTGGACATTTTGGGGTTTCATAACACAGCATTATCAATGTTGCATGAAAGGCTGGAGAAGTACTGCTGGACAGACAAACTAGAGTAGTAGTTCTGATTTTCCAAAGGTAGTACAGGATGTTGTGCTTCAATTACAGAGACATCACACTCTTCAGAATCCTTAGAAAAGCACTTTTGATTGTGCTGGAAAGGAAGCAGCATCCAGTAATTGAGCCCTCTGATTCAGGGTGAGCGATACAAATTTTTTTCCCTGGAAGACTGGAATAACTCTTTGTCCTACCACAGATGCTGGAGGGCTCGTAGAAGTTTGTCAGTACTCTCTACATGTGCCCTGTGGATTCAGATAAAGCAAGTAACCATGAACCCTAGAATGTTTTGTGGGAAGTGCTACACTTGGGATCCTAGGGTTGCTGTTGCATGTCTTTTGCTCCCCATATTTGAGAGCTGAGAGCTGAGAGCTGAGCACCAATTCTTAGCTTTAAGCTGAATATATTCAGTATAGACATAGGAGCCTGCAAACACAAACCATCTCCCTCTCTTTTTCTCCTACTACTATTTATAATTTTGAGGACATATGAAAGCACAAACAGTTTAGAGAATATCCTGTTCAAAGGTGTAAGGGCTAAATTTTTTTTTTATTTTGTGCAGATGACTTTGTCCTTTTAGATTCACTTGACTGTGATGCCCTGTTGCACCAGAGTTATTGGTAGTTAACTATGAAGCAGATGGGATAGAAATAATGGTTCTTATTCAGAAAAGATGTGGGGTGCCTTCTGCAGGAGAGGTAAGGCAGCTACCTCATGTGGAGGAATTAATTATCTTGGCATTTTGTTCACAACTCAGGAGGTTCACCAGCTGAAGGCATCATCACTGGCAGTGATATACTAGGTATTACATTGTTTTCTAATGAGGAAGTATGACAGGATGAAGCTCTTTCTTTACTAGATCTAGATCCACTTCTTGACCAATGAATGGTAATTTGCTTACTGTAGTGACTATAAGGGTGAGGTCTTACATGAGGTCTTACATGCATGCAACAAAAATTACCTTTATTCTCAGAAGCTGGACTCAATTTCCATAGCAAACTGAGAACTTCAGTACTCAAGGTTGATCTCAAAGCACAGCCATTGCTCATCCAATTTGGTAAGAGTCAATTGACATGAATTGGGCACATTGAATTGCTGACCCCCCCAAATGCTTCAGGTGTGTCAGGCAGAGCCCACTGCAAGAAGATTCAAGAAAAGACCTAGGACAAGTTACATGTTGAAAGGATTATATTTCACAGTTTCCCTGGGATTATTTGTGGCCCCACAGGACATGCTGGAGACTATTACTGGAGATAGGGAAGTACAGTCTACCTTGATCCTCACCAAGTGAAGTGGTTAAGAAAATGGATAGATAGACGATAAGACATACATAAGTGTGGTTAAATACAGCACCAATAGCATACTGACACAATACCATCTAATGTAAAATTAATAAATGTCTTATCAGTTAACATGCACTCACAATGTCTTATCAGTTAACATGCACTCACAACACATTCATTAGCAGCTTAGTGCACAGTTTGAGTGGTGCAATGAGCATTGTATTGTTTACACAACACTTAGGGAATGGGGTGCTACAGATGGCTTCTGCAGCCTACAAAGTAACTACCGCTAATGTCACTAGCTGGTAGGGGGAATATGAAAGAGTATGTGTTACACAAGTTCTTTGGCATATCAGGTAATATATAATTAGTACTGGGAGATTTTCAGAAAAAAGGGACATATAGGGCAGGAGAATGTGTGTCTACATGTATACAGTGCATTTGGCATTACCGCAGTTTGCCCATACAAGTGGAAGAGATGGGTAGAGATAGTAGCTATATTTACTAAGCTTACCACACAGACATGCTAAAAGAGAAACACACACAGGTGTATTTGTGCATGTGTGTGTGTGTGTGTGTGTGTGTGTGTGTGTGTGTGTGTGTGTGTGTGTGTGTGTGTGTGTGTGTGTGTGTGTGTGTGTGTGTGTGTGTGTGTCATGAACCTCAGCATATCAAGGGGCTGACTTGAATATACAATATCACAACTGCAGCATCGATGGGCTTGATAACTGAATTACAATACCAGCATATTGAGGAACATGCTTTTTTATAACTTATGTAATGTAAATAAAGCAAAGGTCCTAATACTGGTAAAAGAGTAGCCATCCATGATGCTTTTTTCATTACATTGATACAGACTTGGGGAATGGCTAAAGCCACAGAAATATATTCACTGTTGAAAGTTGTTTGATATCAGCTCCAGCTGACTTGTTTAGAATGCACAGTAACCAGTAAATGCTACCTCAGCAATAGTAGGAACACACTCCACCCACTCCTAACTCTGGTTTTCAAAAAATAAGAATTTCACTTGGTTTCATTTCCAAAAATCTGATTTTGCCAATAATTAAAGGTGTCACTTGGCTCCTTGAAGAAATGAAAAAGGTTTGCTGTCCAATGTTGAAAGGACTGAAGGAGTTTATTGACTTCAGAGATGACCTAACAGATGTACCTGTAGACCACTGAGCTAGAACTTGTGTCAGCCTGGCTCAGGTTTGAGAGCATCACCTCACCTTTCCTCAGTATTGCCTGTTGCATAGTGTCATACAAGTTCGTTGATGCATACTTATTGGAAAGCTTACTTTGTCATACAGAGATGTTGCTAGCTATTGTGGCACCTGGTGGCATCCCCAGATCTGGCACTCCCTGAACTTTCAGTTAAGGAGTAAAAAAAAAAGCCATTTGGTTCTCTGCTCACCCAGACTTGAGGAGAAAAGAAAAAAAAACCTTTTAAACTGTAGCAGCTGTTTGCTACATTTGTATAGTTTATGAAAGACACAGAGCACTAAAGAGCTTCCATTTTTAAAAAAAGAAAAAAAAACTCTTCTTTCATTTTAAACTGTAGCATGCAGCTGCTACAGTTTTTTTGCATCCACAGACTGATATGCACTTAGGTTCTGACCACAAATATAAACAATGCTAGTTTCACATTGCATTGAACAGCAATTGGCATCTGCCTGTCACGACTCCAAAAATGTTACACCTGGGTGGCTACTCCCTTCTCCACTCCCTCTTTAGCAATGCTACTGTTGGCATAGAGAGCTATCTCCCCATAGTCATTTCCTAGCCTAAAACACAGAGCCAGAAGCATATCTAGGGTGGGGCAAAGGAAGGTCAAGGTGTGAGCGGGCACAACCAGAATGAAATGAATGCTGATACTGTAAATGGTGCCATGACTGAAGCACCGAAGCATCAACACACTTTATGAGTAAAATGGAAACTATAGCAAACTGGGTCTGCCGCAGTTTAAGGCAGAAAAGTTTTTATTTATTTATTTTTTTTTGCTCTTTGACTGAAGTAGGAATGGGATTAAATCAGTATAAAAAGCATGATCATGCCTTGTGTGTTGTTGCATTATACAGTTTTCACATTGCATTCATACAGGCGCATAGGTGTCAAAGACAGCTACCACACCTTTAGTTAACTGAAATACGGGCTCTGTTTAGCATTGTACAGGCTGAAACTGTGATCAAATGCTAAACTGCATGCATATTTCTGCCGAAGGCAGTAGTTCTTAACTGTTATTGCATCTTACTTAAAATGTATTTATTCCTACCAGGGATTCTAAGATATCCTGCCAAATGAGTGTGGTAGAGCTGACAAACCCTCAATTACCAACTAAAGCTTATTCAGCTTTGCTTTTGCTCAGTGGGAGTGACCTGTACTGCCCCTTTTAATGTTACATGAATTATCCTATTAGCAGAATATAAACATATCATCCCAGGTCTGGAAACACAGAGTGTGTTTGAATAGTAACATGTTGTTCAATGATAAAACATGTAAAAACATGAAATTAATTATTGCAAGCACATACACATTCTTGTTCCTTTGCAGACAAACAGGATTGTTTTTTTTTTTGTTTTTTCACTCTGGTTCTGTATGAAATTAATGCTGCCTACAAAGGATACTAGATCAATACAGTCTGGACATTAAATGAACTGCAGGTCATTCACCATCTTTGTTTGTTGTATTGCTGTCTGCTAATTATTCTATTGTGGTTTTCTCAAATTTTTTTCCATATTGACTTGTTTGATGTTTTATGGATTTTGCTGTAGAACGTCTAAGCTAAATAATGTGATTGTTGGCTTTCTGATATTAAAATGTATTATTTAAAGATCTCTATGTTAACAACTAATTCAAATACATTTCACAAAAGCAAAAATGAACTAGAAATCACTTCTCAATATAATATATACTACATGTAAAATTTCAAAATTCCACTACAGGCAAAAGTCTGTGAAAGTAAAGTTTGTTTTAAAAGATTGTTAGGATTCCACTTAATGAAAATGGGAAAATCTTTATAATTGTGATGTAACTTATTGTTAAGCCAGAAGGCAGCTCCTTTCATTGCAGCACCTTTTCATGTAAATGTTTACATTCTGCAAGTGAAAAAAAAAGTTTAAAAGGCTCTCATAAAAATGCTGAAATAAATACAAGGCATCACTTCATTTATGTATCCAACTATCCATCCCCAACCCCTTTTTCCTCTTTTTACATATGTGGCTAGGCTGTCACAACAACAGTGGCCATCATTTAGAGCAAATGTTCACTCTACCGCGTGACTAGTTTTGGTACCCGATCTATACATAATAGAAAATAGGTGTAATTTTCCTGGTGAAAACTTTAATATTGCTAAGTATTAATAATCTTATTTAAACTATGCATGATGTATAATATTTTCATGTGGTTGTTTGATATAAACGTTCACATTCTGTGGTAAACCAATAAGTCCAGCTTGAAGAAATCACCATTACAGAAAAAAAAATCTTCAGAGAATGAAATGATTATATCAGCTTTCTGTTGCTTCAGTTATCAGCGAATATTTGATATCACATGATGGAATAATCATTTGCTGCGTATTTGTTTTAAATTGTAGTTGACCTACAATTTTACTTTGCAAAGAAGAAGTAAATCATTGTCCATAAGGAAGTAAAGTGGAGACAATTTCAACAATTACAAGGACATGAACACACGTTATAACACCTTCCACACATTCAGACCTGAAAATTAACATGTAAGAACTAAAGGAGGAGGAGTATCATTATTCATCAAAGACAAATAAACCTCCAGAGTGGTAAAACATAATGATTACCTAGAGTTGCTCCAAGTGCGAATAACTACAGGAAAGACCCCCATCCAGGTTATCATCAGCTATAGATCCCCACGCTGCCTACCTGGATCTACATGAGTCACTCAAAACACAACCAAACACTTCGAGTATGGGTGATTTCAACTACCTGTCCATAGACTGGGTAAATTATACATTCACCAACACACTAGCTCAAAGGTTCCCAGACATCATTAACTCCAATGCCTTGGAACAAATAGTTAGCACCCCCACAAGGGGCTCAAATATTTTAGATCTGGTGCTCACCAACATGAGTGATTGTTGCACAACCACAGGTGTATGGCCCTCCCTGGTGAAGTTTGATTATAAATCATTTTCTTTTGAAGTGATGATAGCATCTGATACCCCCCAGCAGTAATTAGGTTAAAAATATTCTCCAAGGCCATCTACAGCCTCTTAAGAGATGGCATTAATAGTTTCAAAGCGCCTAACCCCTACTGAAGACATGGCCACCTATGCTGGGATATTCTCTGATGTCCTGTATAAACAGCTATACAGCTGTATTGACTCAACTTCACCAGATAGTACCAAAGTAAGATCCTTAAGAAAGAACAAGCCTGCCTGGTGTACATCCAGGATAAACAGGCTATACAACAAGAGGATGAAATTGTTGTCTAAGAGCAAGGATAGGTCTCAGAAATTAAAGTACATCATTTTCAGCTTGAACAAGCAAATAAGACATCTTATAAAGTCCTCTAAAGCCAACTACAAATTTAAATTAGCATCCCTGGCTAAGGATAACCATAGGGCATTCTTTAACTACACTTGAAATCTTAACAGAAAAGCACAGATTTGTGCTGACCTTGTAATGAATGGTACCATATATACTAAACCTGTGGAAATAGCAAACCTGTTAGTGGACAAGTTCAGTCCAAACATTTCCCCCCTGTCCAAGTCTCATATACCCCAGAGCATACCTACCACCTGCTCTCCACCTAGTATTTGTAAACAGCAGGTTATAACTGCTATCTTCAAAGTAAAAAACACAGCCTCTATGACACTGGATAACATCCTGGCCTGCATTCTGAATGATTTAAAACAGGAGTTATCAACACTACTGGGTGCTCTTTTCAACCACTGCTTAAGCACAGGATTTGTCGATGCTGAATGGAGAACTATGACCATCATCCCCATGCACAAAGGGAGGTTTGTGTCATCCACCGACTTTGGGAACTATAAACCTAACCTGCATTATCTGCAAGGCCATGGAGAGAATCACCATGGGCCTAATAAACAAAGAACCAGGTGACCTTCAAACACTTGACCCAACCCAATTTGGTTTTGGTAAAGGAAGGTAGTGCCTGTTAAACCTAGTGGACATCTTCAAGAATGTCACCAAGGCACTGGACAAAGGTAAATCTGTATACACAGTCTACCTAGACCTAGCCAAGGCCTTTGATATAATCATCCACTCAGGTATCATTGAAAAACTCTCAGTTGGTGATTAATCCATATATCATCAGATAATTTGCAAACTGGTTCATTGACAGAACACATGCAGTCAAAATAGGAGATTCCACCTCCACCAGCAGACCGGTCACTACTGGTGTCCTACAGGGATCTGTTCTGGGGCACCTATTGTTTGGAATCTACTTCTCAGAAGTACAGGCAAAAAGAAAAGGTCTGCGGCTGACAAAGTTTGCAGATGATTGCAAACTGGGTGCAGTCACTGAGACCCCAGATGATGTAAACATCCTATAAGATGGACTTATGCAAACCAATGATTGGTGCCAAAGTCACGGACTCAAACTCAATGCAAATAAATGCATTATCATTCTCTTTGGAAAGGGCGATGTCTCAGCAGATGACCAGACTGACAACACCCTAACCTCTAAATCAGTGGTGAGGGTCCTGGGCATGCAGGTTGACAACAACCTTACCTTTGATCACCATGTCTCCACAGTGGTCAGGAAGGCCTTCTACTTTGCTTACCTCATAAGCATTGGCATAGCTTCCCAATTAAAAAAGTTATAACCCCCCTGTACTCTGCCCTCATTAGACCAATAATAGAGTGCAATGCTGCCTTTGGTATGTACCTTGCCAGGTACTTGCAGCAACTGGAAACACCTCAAAGATTTCTCACAAAGAAAACGTATGGACTTCAGCACATGTCATATGTGGACATACTGAAATCACTATCACTATACTCCGTTTAATACAGACTGCTTAGAGGTGACCTGAGCCTTGCATACAGAATGCTTATGGAAATACTGCACATTCACAAGTCCAATGGATCACAATTCAGTTGGTCTAGAGACCTTAACCTGGCCTGTGACATCAACAGGACTTGCTGGAGAGACAGCTATGCCTCACAGAGGTTCCTCTCCTTTGAAACAGGCTTCCAATTCAAGTTAAACAAAGCCCTCATTGACCCTATCTAAGCGTAATTTGGACAATTGGATGGAAAACTGCAAATTCACCCCAGGGGTATCACCTATGTCCTTCTTGGATAAGGGCAGATCATGCTGATTTACATCTGCCTGTATGCAGAAACCATATCTATAGGCCTTTTGGGAATAATGTTTGAATCTGGCTAGGCCTATAAGGTCCCCTGGGTCATGAGCCTAGTAACCTCCTATGCTCCTATGATCCTATATCAGTAGTAATCATTAAGAGGTGCATAAAACCTTGAAAATGTGAGCACTCGTCCCAACACAATGAGATGATATATCCTGGCAGTATTCTACTTAGAATCCTACCTGCTATCCTGTGTATACAGGAATATCATATCACCTAATAACACAGCAAGGCATGAAAAATACTGAATGTTGAGGATTGTTGCATAAACTTCCCACGTGCCATGCAGAGGGGACATGGGATCTCAGGAGGCTAGACTAATGGTCTTTTCATGTGCATCAACAAGACCATCACTACATATTCAACCTACAGGACATCCCTGAGCTGTTCTTCACAATGTTTCCTTATCTTTGCCAAAAGGCCTGCTCATTATTCTTTTACATCAGCTAATTGATGAAATAATGTCAACTGTCAATAAACTTCTCCTCCTCTTCCACCAATGTGTTGCTTAGAAAGTCTTATTGACTAGGCCTAAAAATGTGTGCATTCTCCAGGGACTTACAGACTAGGAGATGATATACTGATTTAGCATGGACAAGGAGGCCCTTTCAGATATCTGCAATAAGTACAGGGTGGTTGAGGATAAGCAATAACATTGCAGACTAAGGTGTCCTCAGCATTTGGCATCATGGTAAAAGGCACCTGCAAAAGGACAGATAGTGATCCTATTGGAATGTCCCAAGCCCCACTCCCCAAGATATCCAATGCCTTCCTAGATGACATTTTGGAATTTTTTGGGGAAAATACTTGAATTCTCAGAAATGACATGGATGTCTTTCATAGTATCAACAGTATGGCTTGAGTTTAGGGATGCAGGCTGCATTTGTGTACAAAGAAAGACACATATAAGTCCAACTGGCAACATAAGGTCAGTTTTAAGTGACACTACAGCATCAAATTTAAGTTTGTTATCAAAGCCAATAGCAGAAAATCAATAATCTCAGTGTTAGCCACCCTGGCAGTGCACATGATCTATACATCTGGTGGAATAGTGGCCTCTGCCGTTCATTTACCAGTAGTCATATAACATAGGGAATACTTGATAGGTTTGTATCAAAATCAGTGAATTAAAAATACTTCTTTTTGTATCAAAATCAATGAATTAGAAATACTTAAAGAGGTAATACACAAACATATATAGAACATAACAATAACCAACAGGAATACATTTTATTCAAATAGGAAATGCTGGATGCCCTCACCTGCCTAACTGGTGAAACACATTTCTAATCAGCTTTAGAAGATGCATACAACCCAATTAATGCCCATGCACAGAAAGTTGATGAGTGGGTATTTGGTTATTTTATGATTTCTCAGTGTATGTAACCATCATATAAAAAAATGACACCCTCTCTTAAAAAAGATAGCTGCATTATTCTGGTATGTCCACGACAGAGGCCTGTCTGTCTGATAAGCAGCTGCTCCTTAACCCTAAAAAACAAACTTATCCTATTTACTCCAAAATATTCAACCGACTACAAAAATAATTGCAAAATCACTTCCTCGAAACACCAGCATAGAACTAATAAGTAAAGCTAAGCTTCTAGGAATTATGACTAATAAAAATATGATCATCCCAAAAAAGCAGTAAAAAATAACTCACCAAAAGCTAGGTGCACTCGATAGAGTCAAGCAATACCTTACAGATAATGCCAGAAAAAGTGTTCCACAATAATTTCTCATCTCTACAATACTTTATGCTGCTCCCATCTTGATTAACCTGCAATCCGCTCAACTCTCACTCTTGGAACAGTGTTGTAATAACATAGCAGAATTTGCTGCCAATTATCATTCCAGCACACATCGCTATATGAACTTAAAAAGGGTCTATAATACATCGTGGAACTCACAGGAGTTCGAACAATGTAATATCGAACCATGAAGTTTGAAACCCAATAATTACAAAAACACAGAATACCAATTTTTTTTCCCAGGGAAAAAAAATCTCTGTTCCGTTACCAAAAAAAAAAAAAAAAAAACATTTACACTTTAAACTTAAACTAATGTGGGGGGATTCACCTCCCACACCCCCTACTTAAATATACCAACTACGAGATTGCACCACAGTGGAGGAAATAGCAAAGCCCCAAAAATGGCCCACTGATTCTTTTGCCTGGGAAAAATATCTGTGTAACGTGGCTTCACTATTTTAGTATTTCGAACATTTTGGTTCGATATTACAATGTTGGAACTCCTGTGAGTTTGATGTTGTAATATAGACCCCCTTAAAAAGCTTCCATGGTTAAAGCTAAGGCATTACCTCATGCTTTCTCAACTAGTCACTTTTGACAAACTCACCTCAGTCAGGCGAATTACCTAATTTGAAAAATACAACTGTGACACCCCACCTCTGGCCCAGTAATCAATGAGCTTCAATTCTCACCACTAGCACCAATGGGGATGTATACTGGGAGGATGACAGGTACACACACAGTATTTCCAGATGCAGCTCTCTGCATTACGTGCAGTTTCCCTTAAGAGTACACAGAGACCACAGTCAATCCAGGACTGTTTTCTCCCTCTTTCTCCAGCTACACAATAAGACTCCCCACTGGCGCAGCTATAGAGTTAAGATCTCAGCTGAAAGGGCAAGCCAAAATCTCCAACTATCTTTATGGCCAACCAGTGCTTTGTGTCCCTGCCAAAGTAGCTGGAACACACACTCCTTGAGATTTGTTTTACACACACACACACACACACACACACACACACACACACACACACACACACACACACACACACACACACGCACACACATGCACACACACCTGGGAAAGGCCTGCACAGGTTTACTAGCTATGCACCCTTCTGCCCAGACTATAAGGTAGTTATTACTGCCACCAGCCACCTCTTTACCAGCTGCTTTTAGGCCCTTAACAAAGGGTGTCCAATCTTAATGTGTAATGTTACTATCATGGTAGTGTGACCAAGAGAAAGGCTACTAGGAGTGGCCCACAGTATCACCAAATAAATATGCAAGTACTCCCAGAACATAAATATGTCTCTGCACAGATCGTCCACAATGAATGGTTTAAATATATTTAATATTAAATAAAAGAACAAGACAATACTAAATAGCCATTTACAGTAACGTCAGAGCTCAAAATCACAGGAAAGATTTAAGACAAGCCCGACATTATCTCAGCCACTGAAACACAGCTGAAACCATATATTAAAAGCCCAGAATTCCTTCCCCTAGGATTTGCAAACCTCCGCTCAGATAGACCATGGGAAAAAGGTGGAGGAGTAGCACCAATCTACCCCAACTCGTTCAACATAGTCCCATACAACTCAACCATACCCAGCTTCTCCACCACAGAAATCTTAACAACCTTCCTAAAAATTAATGGCAACAAAAACCTCTGCATCATTGTCCACTACATTCCCCCCCCGGCAACAATATTCCCATACTTGAGGAAGTCTTAGCTTGGTCATCAAACAACATAACAGCAGAAAGTATAATTCTTGGAGATGTAAATATTAATTGGTTAGATGTCTCCCAACAACACTCCCCAACAAACATCAACCTGTTTAATTACAGCCAGCTAATCTCTGATATTACCAGACCTAACAGAAACAACAGCAGCGGGACAATCCTAGACTGGATCATGGATCATGGATCATGGTCTTAGATCCCAATAAAATATCCACCACATGTACCCTTCCAAACCGTATTAGTGACCACTTACCTGCTTATATAATTCATAAAACCACATCCCCATTAAACAGACATCAATATAGAAACACCAGAGACTTAACAAACGTTTGCCCCATTACCTTTAACTCTTTAAAAAGCATTAACTGGGATCCCTTGAAACTACTTTCCCTTGATGAAGCAGCCAAATTTTTCAATTCTACTTTCCTTAACATCTTAAACAAACTGCACCCCCCCACCCCGGCTAAAATGTGTAAAAGATAGACAAGCCCCATGGCTTACAAGAACAACTAAACAAAGCATGTGTTCTACAGACAAAGCTTGGAAATGTTGGCATAAGCATAACAATCCTTCCAACCTTATCACCTATAGAAACTTACATAACCAAGTAAAGCACCTAGTTACTAAGGACAAAAAAGACTATTACCATAGCCTATAAAACCAAAACAAAAATAACCTAAAATGCTTCTGTAGCTCAGTCAACAGCCTACTGTTCCCTGGATCTAAAAATAACCCCTGCCCAAAAAGCCCAACTGAAATAGCTACACTCCTCAACACATATTTCATAGATATCATAGCCAATCTTACCACCAATTTCCCTCACAACCAGCCTAATCAAGCAGAACCCCCAATGACAAATACCTCCCTTCCCCACTCATAACTTCTCTCTAGCAGCTATCCCTACTTACACAGTTAAGAAATTACTTCTCAAACTAAAACCCTGCACTACCACACCTGACAACCTGCCCCCAGAATACCTTCAAATAGCTGCAAACTCCATTGCCTATCCTGTCAGCCTACTCATTAATAGGTCAATCAAAGAGTCTTATGTTCCCACGATCTGGAAAAAGGCATTCATCATTCCACTTCACAAAGGTGGTAACAATACAGACATCACCAACTTTAGATCCATCGCCATTCTTTCTTCCATCTCAAAAATACTAGAAAAATGTATTTACAGCCAACTCCAAAATTTCTACTCAACAATAACCTACTATCACCAACAACTCAGCATGGTTTTACACATGGACATAATACAACTACAGCTCTCATATCTTTCTGTGACTCTATTAACCAGGCTCAAGACTCTGGAAAACTTGTCTCTTCTCTATTTCTTGACCTTTCCAAAGCCTTTGATTACTATTTCCCATTCTCTCCTTCTTACAAAACTATCCAACTTAAGAATCTCTTCCTCCACCCTACACTGGTTCACTAACCACCTCACTGATAGACAACAAGCCACCAAATGGCTACATTCATTCTCTCCTTTCCTCAGCACCACCACTGGAGATCCCCAAGGATCTATCTTACACCCTTTGCTTTTCAGCATTTTTATCAATGACTTCCACTCTACTCTAACCCGCAGTACAATCATCCAGTACACAGGCGACTCCACTATCATCTGCACTGCTAATTCCTCACCTGAACTTCTGAAACTAATCCAATCAACTCACAGCTCCACCAAAACATGGATGGCTAATAACTACCTTGCCTTAAACCCTAAGAAAACCAAATTAATGCTATTTACCCCCAAGAAGTCCTCCTCTGTAAATAAAGATTCTTTTACTGTTCTCTTCCAAGAATACACTACCATCAAGGTAGTCTCGTAGATGAAACTCCTAGGTGTCACTCTGGATCAACACCTAACTTTCGACTTGCACATACACAGCAACATCAAAAAAATCACACCAAAAATTAGGTACACTATACCATCATAAATCTTTCCTAAATTACACCTCAAAACTAGCCATTGCCTCTTCCTTCCTGCTCCCCTCACTTTTCTATGGTGCTCCCCCTTTACCAGCATACAGGCCAATCTTAAATCCAAACTAGATTCATACTATAATAAAATTGCCAAGTTCATCACAAATAGACATCTCTTTCACCACTGTACCTCTCTTTGACTATTAAACTGGCTGGAACTTCCACATCATCTTACTTACATACAACTAACAACTGCCCACAAACTAATATTCAATCCATCCACCTGCCCTTCTCTGTCTTCTCTTTTCACTCTTTACCACCCTAATAGACCTTTCCGCTCTGAAAATCAAATGCTTTTACAAGTAGGAAAACCTAATCTTTCTACTGCTGGATTATGGAACTCTCTCCCTCCCCAGCTCAGATCCACTAGAAATGC
This sequence comes from Protopterus annectens, assembly GCF_019279795.1. Classification (NCBI taxonomy): domain Eukaryota; kingdom Metazoa; phylum Chordata; order Ceratodontiformes; family Protopteridae; genus Protopterus; species Protopterus annectens. The sequence continues at coordinate 463,219,460 of NC_056734.1, read as the reverse complement.
TTCCCTCATCAACAAATATTTCAGACAACATCTCTCCTCAATATGGCTATGTTCATGTGAAACTTTCTCACAAGCTATAACCTGACTTGTCCTCTCTCCTGCTATTCCATTGCATCAGTAAAATAAGTACTGTTTGACTGTACTAAAATTGTATACTGTGAAACTTTTCTTAGTATTTTATTATGTTGTGCCTACTATTTAAATGTATGTATTGTTTAAATCATTGTGCTGCTATGCTAATGTATGTTTTACTCACTGCTTGAACTACTGTAATGTTGTATTGTTCTTTGTGGAGCTTTTCTCCTCGAGCCTCCACTGAAAATGGGTACTTGTTGGCCCAGTGGACCTTCCCGGTAAACAAATGCAAATAAATAAATAAATAATAAGATAACATTGCAGGGCAGTCTCAAATAAATAAAGAAAAACATCTAAATTAAACTTTGCTATATTCCTGACTATATCTAAGAGAATTACTTTACCCTAATAACTTATTTAAGAGCAAGCAAGGCAGATGTGGTGAGTGGATCATGATACTGTCATGTCAAAGACAAAATACAGAATACAGTCTTTCACAAAGAGACTTCCCAAATTAATATCCCAAATATTACTGATGGGATAGCTTACAGAATTACATAATTTCTTGTCATCTGTCTGTATCCCAGGTGAAAACCCCCTATTGATGCAGCTGGTAGCATTTAACATCTACCAATGAAATACATAGATGAGGGCTTTTCTTAGATCTAAGGCAGATCCTGGAAGTCATAAAACAATAAAACACTTCCAAAACAATACAGAAAACTTCTAGTTCTAGACATCATGTTTGTTACTGCACTGAAACTGAAAGATAACATCATTTTATTACATGGCCATAAGGTAATTTAATTTCAGCTATTTTTTGAAGTTAACCTCTTGTGTTTCAGTTTCTGTTGTTAAAATATATACATCTAAACAATTACAATAGTACAGGTACATTTCTGTTCTAATCTAATAGGGCATCTGTGGTTACATTTTTTTAACAGTATTTTGTAAAATACCTCTTCAGCACACGTCTGTACAATTCATCTTTTATGACATACAGTTCTAATACATTTGTAACACAAACATATGAATCATGTTGATATTCACAAATGACATATAATTATTTACTAAATTCCCGGTTGCTGGGCTGGCAGTATTTCCTTTTGTGACAACATTCTTCCTTTGGAGGAGATGTTAAAATGAGGTCCTATTTGACTGAGTTGGTGGTAGGTCAAGTGGATGTAAAATATTCCATGGTTCCTACTGAAGAGTAGGGGTACCTTATAAAAAAAAAAAACACTATGTACAATATTATTTACATACTTACATATTTACAAATTTGCACAGTGTACACATTTCCATTCCTTTCCATTATTGCCATACAGTCATGGATATACTTACATTTCATTATTATGCTAAACTTCTATCTTCATTGTCTTATTTGACCCACACTCATCTTTCCACAACCACTATCCAATTTTTCTTAAAATTACTGCTAGTCTCCATTTAGTATTAAACATGATTTCATTTAGCCATTCATTCTAAATGGTGCATAGAATTTAAAATAACCTTTTATCTATTTTACTAACATATTCCTTATATTTATGGCTATAAAACCCATATATAACCATATCCATATTTATTTAATTTACCTCTTTTATATTTGCAAAGATATTTTCTTTACATACATTTTCCTCAATTTTGCAATCCATATACATTGTAAGAAAACATGTTTTGTAGTTTCTTATTTTCTATAATATATACAAACTCTTTGAATGAATTTTTTATATATATGGCATACTTACCTTTACTGGTAATTTATGAATACTAATCTCTATAAAGAAATCTTGCATTCTACTTGCTTATTATTATGTTTTTTTTTGTGCTTTTATAGTGTTAACTTTTTTATTCACTAGCTCAGGCAAAGGATTAACTTAATAATGTTGTATCATGATATTTTTATACTACATTTTCCTTTTATTTTATATTTAATCAAAAGATTTTTTTGATAACTTCTCATTGCTGCATTTAAACATATCCTAATGATACTTATATTTGTACTTCAGTAAATTAACAACTAATATTTAATTTTTATCATTTATCCAAAGCAAAACTTTATACAAATTCAAAGAAGCAACATAAATAATAGGGTTTAATAATCATAAACCTCCATCTTCCTTATTTATGTAAAAAAATATATATATATTTGTAGTTTTTCTTTTCATATATATAGTTGGTAACATATAGCCACTAGCTAAATGCGCAATGACTGAATTATTCAAATTTTTTTTTTATTAAATGATAGCTTGCATGGTTTCCAAAAACAACAACGTTCCTTTATTTTATCTAGTATCCTATTCCATTGTTCCTCATTTACATTTTTGCCCCAAATCTTATTTCTAGCACAGAGATTTCTTTCATTGAGATAGATACTCCTCCTATCTTTACTGTATCATCCAGTCATTTACTTTTTTCTTTATTTAAAGTAATGCCTTTTATATTCAACACATATATTTAGCATATAACTTATTTTATCCATACTTTGTTTCTCATGATCAATATAATATCATCTGCATAAGTAAACATAACTGGAATTTTTATCCCTTCATTAGTAATTTAAATAGTACCTCTCTTGTGCAATTGTACATCTCTGACTAATCCATTCTTTACTAAAGCAAATAATGTACTACTCATAAGATATCCCTGATGTATGTCATTCTTTATATCTGTTTCATTGCTTAACTGATCATTCATTAAAATTCTTACTTTGTTTTTATTATATGCATAACAATATACACTCTTAATTATTTTGCTAATGTTATACTCTTTCATAATGTTCTGCAAAGGTTCATGTTCTACTATATCAAAAGGTGTATTTAAATGTCATATCATGTTTTTGTCTCATTAGTCCTGTTTACAACATCCTGTTTATAACATCATCCACAATTTTCCTTGCTATAAGTAATAATCCCTGACATCCTTTTAAACTACATACTCTATTTTCCATAATAATTTTACTTTGTATTCTCTTCTGAACTATTTTTTATAAAAATATTATAATCTGCATTTTTCAATACTCCAGGTCTCCAATTTTCAATTTTATTTTATCTTCCTTTTTCCATTCAAATTTAAATACACCACTGCATAAAACGTTATACATAATACCTTCATTTAACCACTCATTCTTAACTTTTAAGAACTATTTTTCTGCCACTTCATAAAATTCTTACAACATTGATATCCTATTCCATCTGATCCCGAACCTGACTGTAATTTAGCTTGCCTAAGTACCTTACCTAATTCATATAAGGAAATCATGTTTTCCAATTCCTTATTTTCTTGTTTTCTTATTTTTAACATGACATTTTTTGTGCTTTCTTTCTATCTTGAAACATTTTCTTTGCATAATTGATTACAATACTCAGTTTGTTCCAGAGATCATTTTACCTGTCCTCTATCATCTTTAATTTCTTATATTAAACTAGCATTCTCTTTAACTTTGCTACTCAAATAGGCTGATACCTTTTCTTTACCTTATAAACTTTGCTTAAATAATAATTCTTTAATTTTATCTTGATTCTTTATATAAATTCTCCATTCTATCACATAATCTTCTCTATTATTCCTGCACAACTCTTCTGTAGCATCCAAACACATTGTTTTATAATATATTTGTTTGTTTTTGTTTTCCTACATCTGACTTCCTTTCTAAAAATATTATTTTTCTTTCAAAGCTAGCCATCATTCTAGTGGAAATTATATATTTCCATAAACACATGCTTATTTTCTTTCATTTTCATTCCATAATTTCTCATTTATTCTTTTTATTCCTTAGAGCGTCTTCTGTGTGGAGCCATACGTGAATGGGGCGTGCCTTCGTTGAAGGTTGTGCATCAGGGCTGGTAACCCGGTATGTAAAAATCCACTACCAATCATTAGCAGACTGGAGTTCCGCTGTGGTGACCCCTAACTGGGAAAAGCTGAAAGACACAAACAAACATTCCTTTCCCAATATGATATACTCCTTATTTTCTTCTATTTCTATCCATATGTGTGATTGATCTGAAAAGCATGTAACAAAGGTCCCCCTTAGCAATATCTAAACATTGTGTTATAATAAAATAATCTGTTTCCATCTTATATATACCGTGAATATATATGCCCATGAATTATTATTCCAAATCTTTAAATTGCTACATTTTATAACTTCAAAAATTCTCTTTACATCATTTCCTCCTTCTTATTTTTTTCCTTTCAAACCACAATTAAAATTTCCTGTTAATATTATAGTTATATAAATTACTACATAATCCAGAATTTTATGAAATAAATGTTCCCCTTCATTACTTCTAACACAGGCATACAATGCTATAATTACATATACCCGATTATGCCATCTGAGATCTAGAACAATTAATCTTCCCATCATTGCCAATGTTATGGTCAGTATTTTCACTGATGTTCTACAAAGTGCAAGTATGCTTGAATATAGTTCCTTTCCTAGGTTACATATTGTATCTCCTCTGGTGTCAAAATGTTGCTACTTCCAATATTATTACATCAACCTCACACTTACAATATCAATTTAGCATGCCTATTCTGCTACTTATATTTTTGATACCATTTACATTTACTGAAAAAATCTAAAGTTGTCATTATGTCTATGTAGTAGCTTAGCAGAAACGTTATCCATTTCCTTTCTTTTTCTCTTTTACACTTATCTCTTTAAACTTTCTTTTTCTGTCTTTCACTCCTTTGCCAAAAGAATTCTTTCTACCGTTCACTATTTTCCAATTTATATCTTCCTCATCACTTATTTCAGAACCTTCTTCTGTAGTATCCTCTGTTTCATTTTTCTCTTTATCCTTATCTTTATTTTTACCCAAAACTTGCCTCACTACATAATCTTTATATTTTATTGGGACTAGCTCTTCTCTCTTTATACTGTCCTCAGTTTCGTTTTCTACATTTTCTTCATCCTTTTTTCTAGATTACAATCGATCCATAAATGCCAGATTTTGTTACATTTATAACATTACAATTATGTTTCCCTAAAAATATAGCATTTCTTCTTACACCAGTTACTTATCAAATGATCATCTTTTCCATAAAAAAATGTTTTCAGTTATCCCCAATATTTTACAACACCTCTGTTACACTCTATATTTATCATATTAGGGTTTGAACAAATTTTCTTTCTCCATTTTCAGTACAATATGGCAGGCCCATCCCCAGTCCTTAATCCTCTCTTATCATAGACTTTGCTAAAAAGTTTGCTTAAATGTCTCTTTCAAGTCATTTCGAAATTGAACATATATATATATATATATATATATATATATATATATATATATATATATATATATATATATATTTTTTTTTTTTTGCTCTGTGAAATGTTTTGACCTTGCAAGAATTCCATGGATTACACTTCTTTTTCTTCTCATTCTCTCGAAAAACTTTCAAGAACAGGACAAATCTCAAAAATAATGTCACAAAATGTCTCTTTATGAATAAGAATAAAAGCTCATACCTCCTAAGCCTTTAGCACCAATGGGACCATTAAATTACCCTAAACGTTATACCTGTCCATTTCTTTTTCTTCTTTGCTCTGAATTCTCACTATAAATTTATTTTGATTGTTTATATGTCCTTTCCTCTATTCATCTCCCATCACTTCCCCTGCAGTTTCTTTAACAGTCTTTGTATATGATTTCATTCTCACATTTCTTTCAAAATAGCTTCTGACTCGTCCAACTGAATTTCGTCCATATTTTCACAGCATGAAACATCTTTTCCAGTTGCTGGCTTACTCTGCAGCAACAATTCACCCAAAATATCATCCCACAACCCTCCTGACTAGGGTTGTAATAACAATCTATCATTTTTTGGATGTTTGCTTCCAATGAAACAAACAAATTTTGCTGAAACAGCTCCTCAGAATATTGCAGAGCTTCAACCACTGTACTGGCATTTGTCTCTGTGCAATCCAATATCTTGAATCCCCTTGAGTGTTGTTCTCCCAGTTGCCACTGCACTAGGAACAGAACAAGCACTCTCATTTTCAGTCCCACGCACTGATAACACCTTTATATCCATATGCAACCACAACATAGCACTGTTGAAATGGAGCAGTGGCTTAAGCCAAGATAAGCAATTAAAACTGCTTGTGAAGACCAACATTTAACACTGTCTCAAAGATTCATGAAGAATTCTAGCACTCATTAAGGGCTTTATTAGAAAATTTTCCAAGATTCAGTATTTTGCAGTTCAGAGACATATTGCCTGCAATGAGGAAAGATCTTATTATCTACTAAACTGCATTTCTCTGAATTGCTTTTAAATATCTAAACTGCAGTAGCACTTGTGGCCCATGCATTGCATTTGCACAGCAACCCTCCATCATTCCCTCTTCCATACACATACACACATTCAAACACACACACACACACACACACACACACACACACACACACACACACACACACACACACACACACGTACACACGTGCACACGTGCATGTGCACACACACACACACACACACACACACACACACACACACACACACACACACACACACACACACGCACACGCACACACGCACACATCCCCTACCGCTACCTGACTGCTAATCTTCCCAGCACTTACCTTTACTGTGATGGACATACAAGGCAATTACCTACAGCCATGAAGTGATTCTGTGAATCACTCAGCTGTCTAAATACCTTACAGTGGATAGTTCTGGCAGGGAGGAGCATATGTCTAATTAGCATATTCTATTCCCTGGACTGCCTCATTTGCATATAGCAAAGCTGTGGAGACAGCCCATTGCAGTTCTGCATGTCTTTGTGCAAATGCTCTGTGGTAGGGTTGTCTCTGAATGTTGAAAAGGTACCACAAAGTGGACACATCATGTATACCTCACAGGAATCTTTCTGAATTCTGTCCTGAATTTTTAAATTAAAAAAGGGACACAGGTCACCAGCAACATAGTACTTCTGCACATTGACAATCCACATTCTGAGATGCTTGGTGTGTGTATGTGCATCGGGAGGTGTCCTCCAAGTGGAGATATACATTCTGCCATATTTTAAAATAACTCTAGACATCAGTATTTGTCATGGTAGCATTTTTCTGACTTGAACTATCACATACTGCTACTAATAGACTAGCAACTCTTTCTTTCTATCTTTTGCTGTATCAGAATGGAACAGACAGAAGCTTGCTAGGGTGATATAAGGGCATGGGTCTCCATCATCACATTGCTTAGTAGGACATGTAGAAGTTTATAATAAAAATTTGAAAAAAAATTGTTTGCCATTAGCATCACCTGCCACTACAGAGGTAGCATAGATACACACACAGATGTGTATAAAGTATAGTAGTGCTCAGGCACAGAATTAGTCCAGCTCTAATTATTTAGGGCAAAGACTATATGTGCTCATTCACAGTATTGCAGATGGTGCAGTTGTGCAGCAGTTTCCATTGTCGCCTCACAGCAAGAGATTCTCTGGTTTGTTTCTTGGCTGGGGTGCTTTCTGTGAGGAGTCTGCATGTCCTCCCTTCATTCTTGTGGGTTTCCTCCCATGTTATAAAGGCATGCTTCTGGAGCATTTCTCCCCAGTCCCCTGCTGAAAATTGACTCATTGCAAGTCGGACTTTCCTGGTTAATAAATGTTATTGTACTGTGGAGTTTTTCTCCTCAGGCCTCCACTGAAAAAGGGCCTGTGTCCAGTTGGAATTTCCTGGCAAATAAATAAATTATAGTAGCAAGCACAGACCACATACAAACAAGTGTAACATGCAAATGAAAACAACAGTGTAGTAGACAGTAGCCATCATGACAAAAACTGAACTAACAAAAACAACAGAAAAACTAGTGTATCTTCTGAAGAAAGTGCTTTATATCTTATGTGAACAGTGCTTTATATAAGTAGTCCTAAAATTCCCTAATAGTATGTGTCATTTATGCTGTAGTATGAACATTTTCCAACACAAGATGGTGACTTTGGCATTTATAAAATGCTGCTAGCTGTTTCCAGCTCCTCAAAAACACTAATATATCATGAGTACCACACAACCAAACTAAGAGTTTTGAATGCTTAATAATAATAATAATGCATCTTTAATTCTTCGACATGGATACTTTCTATGACAGCACCATAAATAACTAAGCATAGTATGATGAAAATAGGTTACTTTGAAAAGAAGAAAAAAGTATGAAAACCACTTAAATTATGCTAAGTTCAAGGCTAGCTGCCCTCGTGTGCCACTTTAAGTCTAGACAGTTTCACTCAAAGGTGAAAATTGTACTCTGTACTTGGGTCAGTAATTTAAACACTTTAACCATTATGCCAGCCCTCAACGCCGAACACTCAGCATTTACTACACTGCAGTTTCTCTGGTCAGCATGAAAGGGAAGGAATTAAACAGAGAGCATACTAATGAGCATGTCTGAATCACTAAGTTGTGGTAAGTTACCAAGTGTAAGACTACACACTAATACCCAAAAAGCCAGCACAGACACTAGTACTCCAGATAACCACACAATAACATTGACACCCCCCCTCAGTGTGGGACATCACACTGAGGGGGCCACTGTTAAGTAAGACAGTAATGTGAGCAGTGCTGTTTTACCCTTTTGTAGCTGTCATGTTTAATGCCTGTTATAGGTATGTGCTATGCATGATACGGTTCTCTTCATTTTACATCTTGGTTTTCAACTTAAGTGCCATACTGGACATAGGCATGGCAGTGCTGATGTCAGTGTGTGTGTGTGCACATGAGGATGTATCTGTTGGGCACATACCTATTAACTGTCCAGATTTTTGCTTCATATTTTTGGTTTATTCCTCATAAAATTTGTGGTTTTCTGACAAATCACCAAGGATAGAAGTCACTGAATAATGACTTAAGTTTGGGTTTCAGACGTAACATCCTTCAGATAATACATGCCAGCACAAGTCCTGTTATCCTAGCAACTGTATAAGTTTATAAGACCAATATTTAAAATATGTCCCTATATTTGGGGTCTTTCTTCCCCCATTATCGTAGGCTTTGTCCAGATTTCTTGTTTGAAGAGGTTGAGGGGTATGATTGGACATCATCTTGTGTACCATATGCTAGGCAAAACATTCACATGTGCAGTCTTTTCACTATGTGAAATGCAGTGTATTCTGCTGCTATGCATAGAGCTTAGATATCTGCATGGCTCAGTGGCTCAAGTGGGTAAACTAAGTATGGGTTGCCCCATTACTCTATCTAATACTGCGGACAAATGCAGACAAGTAACATTACTTCAACTTGCTTTTTAAGTAGTTTTTTATATAAACTTTTAGATCTTCAATGGCACAATGTTTTAGCATACCAATGTTCCCAGTTGTTTTAGGGGCAGGAGGGTAACGTCTAATAGCAGCACATCGCAAGTTTGAGATTTTTTTTATATATCATTTTATCACCTGTTGTCATCCTACCAGAAGTCCTCTTACAATCAAATAGTCTGTTCATTCCTCTCATGTGTGAGAGATGATCAAGAGAGGCCATCACACAGACACAATTTCTTTCTTTTAATTTTCACACTAAGCCTTCATTTTGGTGGCTAATGTGTGCCCTCACACATGTAAGAGTGTGCAAGGCCTTCTCCTTTGGGCGTACATGTTCATGCACACTAAGCATGATGGGTACTGCATGAATATTGCCTGGTAGGGCTACATGCTCATCCTGACTCATCTGCATCACACCATATAAGGTTCTGTTCAGTGGGTATCACTGTGGCAGTGAGTTAGACTACCTCCCTTCCCTACTGATAGATGAGCTGGCATCAGCCACTCTGTGTCATCTTCCATGGCAAGCCCTTTCAGTGTGCCCAAGCTGCTAATCAGTCATGGCTTATGTGGATTGTAATCAGGGTTTTAGCTTTATGTCTCAAGGAGCCAGCATCCTGTATCAAGAATCTTGTGAGATTTTTCATCATATTTTCTGTAACATTTCTTCTTCTAACCACAAAACATAGGCTTGCACATAGCCCGTGACAACCAGGAACGTTTGCATACCCTCTGAACTGTGTTTCTGTTCTATGATATCACTGCACTGCTGAGCAGTGTTGACATTACTGCAATAATGAAGATTATTTTAATAGATTTAGTGAGGCACAATGCACGACAATTATGTATCATGTATACTGAGAATACCTGTGCATACATGATGGCCAAGTGATTTTTGCTTCCTTTGGGACACTTCATATGATAGACGCACTTTTGTCTGTAGCTGTTCTATCTGGTAGGACTTTTCATGTGGCAAAAGAATAGACTGCAGCACAACTTGACATGCATGCAGTCTATATGTGGCACATATTTTCACTGCTTGTTAAGACTACATTATGTCAAAAGGAACATTTATAGTGCATGGAACTAACACATCCTTCCTGTTCACCAAGTATGCAGTGTAGCTGTAATATGACGTGAAGTTGTGTCCGCATGGGAAATACTGATATTCCATGCCACCTTGGCCAAGCACAGGACAGTAGTTTGTTACATTGTGTGTCCTGCTGTTCAGCAATGCAACATGAATTTTTCTCATATGCTGTAGTGCTGCACTGTTTGCTGGCAGAATGAGAAACAGATATGAATAAATAAATAGATAAATAAATAAATAAACAAGTAAATATACAAATATTTAAGTACTCTATCTCTCTCTCTGTATATATATATATATATATATATATATATATATATATATATATATATAAAATATGTGTGTGTGTGTGTATATATATATATGTGTGTGTGTGTGTGTGTGTGTGTGTGTGTGTGTGTGTGTGTGTGTGTGTGTGTGTGTGTGTGTGTGTGTGTGTGTGTGTGTGTGTGTATATATATATATATATATATATATATATATATATATATGTATATATATATATATATGTATATATATGTATATATATATATATATATATATATATATATATATATATATATATATATATATATGGAGCTAGAATGATCCGAATCCATAATAACCGAACACACTTTAACGAAAGCGCTTTTATCAATAAGGTGCTTACGTTAAAGCGTGTTGCAAAAAAAAAATAAAACACTACATTTACATTTTAGCAGGGGGGCATCACCCCCCTGCACCAGCCATGTGTGGGGCTGTGCCCCCACACCCCCCTACTTTAATATTCTCCGTCCGAGACCGCACTACAGTAGGGAAAAGGGAAATTTCCCTTACCTGCACAGTAGTATAGCCTCGACAACAGGCATACTTATGCGAAAGTGCTTCTTCGGTGAAAAGCACTTTCATGTAAGTATGCCCGGCCATTTGGGTTTCGGTCATTTGCTCACTCAAGCAAATGTCCCAGATCTATATATATATATATATATATATATATATATATATATATATATATATATATATATATTTATATATTGCACTATATATTTGTATATAGTTACAGCAGCTATACTTCACACCAGCACTTTTCTGAGCTTTGAGTTTTCTGAATTCACCACCCCATGTGGGTAGTTTAATCAGGTGCTCTAAGTTCATTTTCTGATTCTATAGCACAGTCAGGTTGCCATAACAGTAAGATCTGCTTTTCAGACACGTTTTACTGTGCTGAACACATGTGGCCTTTTATATCTGTCTGGTCAAATGTGAATATATCTTTACCTTTTCAAAACTAGTTCTTTTTAAAATGCATTGTTCTCCACTACAGAAATGAGTCATGCTGTCAGTATGCACTTTTAAAAATGATTATAGATTTCTCATTACTTGCAAAGGTCAGCCATGATGACTCAAAAACCTTACTGGAAAAAAATGCAAAAACTGTTCTATCATTTTCTTTTCCTGATGACAACTGCATCTCGGTCCCTGAGTCATACGGACATCTGGAGAAATCCTAAATAGATATACATGTACAGAGTTTCATTAACAAGAGCCCTGTTGCACTTTCTCATTTCTTTAGTTTGAACTATTCTATTTAGGGAGAGATCTACCAAGGCTTTTGTCGTGTGATATATTTAAATATGTGATGACAGATTTCAAGTGTGTGATTCTAACAATACAAAACTATTTCAGACAGCAAATTCATCTTATTTTCACCTCTGACCACTACATTACTTTATATATAGGCCACAAGCTAATTAGGTGCAGGGGTCCACTGTGTTCGAAAAGTTTTCAGCATTATGTAATTTCAGAGAACATTCATTAAAAAGAAGATATAATCGTGTGTGTGTGTGTGTGTGTGTGTGTGTGTGTGTGTGTGTGTGTGTGTGTGTGTGTGTGTGTGCGCGCGCACGTTTGTTGGTGTATATAAACATTTATGTTGTTGAAAACAATCAAAGGAGCAGGGCTGGATCTAACAAATATGAATAAAAAAGAATAGTGACAAAGATCACACACGTCTATCCTTATATCTTTGTAGTAAAGCCTGAATTGTTCTTTTATATTCAAAAATTATTTTATCCTGATCATTTAGGCATGATACCTGAAATGTTATACATGCATTTCCCAATTAGAAAGCCTTTAGCTCCTGAGATAATAACTTTAATTTTGGTTAGTTGTTGAAGTTTCAAGATTTAGGGTTGGATCAAATAGTTATTTTTAATACTAAGTGCTGCTCCAATTTTGCATTCCTGCATTCAATTGCCACCAGGTACTTGCTTAATTCAGTTCAGGGTCACAGATGGACCTGCAATCTAATCTATCATCAACTGGATATAAGAGGGGAATTTATTCTGAAGAGGTTGCTACCCCATCAGAGGATGAACACACAGCCTCTCTCAAACAAACTTCACACCTACAGGTAACTGATGTTCAAAACAACAGTGATTACAAAAGGTAGTGCTGCCAATGCAATATATTATGTTAGAATCGTTCAACTGCCTGATGGTGTCATGAATGTTAAGTGCAATTGTATAACACAACAGCAGCATGATGAGTCAGACAGTGGATGCATAAACAGATGACATAAACAAATGAACTCCGGAACTCTATTTGAAAAGAGTATGCTTCTTAGTGCCTTATATTATGCACCTGGTCCTGACCAACATATCTCTTCTCACTGAATTCCTGATGCTGTGTGTTAGCAATGTACTTATCAGCACTTCCAAAACTGGCATACCATATCAGATATACAGCCCCATCTGAGATTTATATATATATATATATATATATATATATATATATATATATATATATATATCTATATACATTTTTCTTTTCTGAACCAGAATGTAACAGATAAATGTGAGGAACTTTACTAAGCTAAAATATGGGATTTAATATGGAATATGTATGATTCTCTGAGGTAGGACAAGATGTATAGACTAATGACCATTTTGATGGATGTAAAAAAATGAACAATATATGTAGAAAGAGAGAGCGAGAGAGAGTGAGCATGTGTTTGTAACTGAAGCTGTAAAATTATAGCAGCCTCTACTTGGAATTTCAGAAATTACACAGTGCAAAAATGCAAATACAATGTCTACAGCTGTTCCTAAGCTCAGAAAGTCAAGGGTCATTGGAAGATTCTTCAAAGAAATACAGTAGCTGACCAAGAACAAGTAAACAAGGTCTATTAATATGCAAGTTTAGCACTCCACTTTGTATGACTCAAAAGATAAGAAAAAGTAGGTAGATGAGAAAGAACAGATAAGAAGAATAAAACAGACCTTTTAGACAGAGTGCTACCTAGAGCCCATGACTTGTGAGTTTGCTTTAGTTTTGTATCTGCGAGAAATTCAACAATTGGCATAAGGTCCAGTAATTCTTTTTGGGCACAAATAATCAGGAAAGGGAAAAGGTGGAGATGGATATTTTTCTTTCTTGCAAACTAATTGCACAAAAGGATTATTATCTATGCATAATGTTATTATCTATCTTTGCATTTGACTGTTAATTGCAATGTTGAACTGAGTATAGTCATCTAGGGGGATTCAATAAACCCTTTACAGTCATTTTCTACTGTGTGTGCATCACGCACATGGTAGCAATGAGTTTAAGATTCAGTAAGCACCATGTACAGGTGCGCACCCCCACACAAGCAAGGTAAACACAATGGTGTGCTAATTACAGCATAAGCAGCTGAATTGCATGCTAATCAACCAATGCAAAATGGTGGAGCTATTCAACAAGGTATGAAGCAGCTGTGTAAACTCCATGCTGTTTTTTCCTGCAAATTCCAAAACGTTTGGAATACAGCCACAGAAAGGAGTCTACACAGACAGAATATTAGGGGCTGCTGCTGCTTTTATTCATTTGTATGTGCTACAGGCTCAAGTCAATGTTACTGCTGCTCCCAATAGGCCTATGCAGAGAAGGGGGAGATTTACAGGCCCCATTTAACTTTTCACAATCTACATGATGTGGAAATTGTAGAATGCTACAGGGTCGATAGGGACACACTACAGGAACTCTGCAACCTCTGCCGTCCTCAACTCAGAGCCAGAGCCAGTCAAGGGGAGCCCATCCCAGTGGAGACAAAGGTATATGTAGCACTTAGAATCTTAGTTACAGGTACCTTTCAGAGACAACAGGGGACATGCTAAGAGTGCCACAGGCATCAGCATCCAGAATCCTCCAGCAATTTATTGAATGTTATGCTCTAACATGCTAGTGACCTATATATTTTCTCCATAGTTCTGAGGAGAGGTCTAGAAATATAAAGGAGTTCAACCATGCAGCACACTACCCTGAAGTACTGGGTGCCATAGATCGCACACATATAGAACTTAAGGCACCATCCAGGAAACAGGGTAGGCTCTACATAAACATAAAGGGGTACCACTCTATCAACTTGCCAAACAGTGTGTAATTCCAAGGGAATCATCTTGAACATGTGTGCTAGCAACTCTAGCAGTTACACAACTCACATATCTGCCATACCTCCTAACTATATCAGATGTTTGCTAAGGGGGATATCCCACAGTGTCATTTACTGAGGGGATGCAGACTATGCACTGGAACTTTGAACCAGAATGGGCCTTCTGCAGAAATCTTTGTGCAATGGTAAGCAGAGTGTAGCAGTGCGAAGTAGTGTGCACACTCCGGTAAATGTGATAACTGGAATTGGCAGGAAAGCATCACTCTCCATTGCTCTAGATTCATTGTAGACATGGTAGGTGTTTGTGGGAAAGGTGCCAGGTTTAGGGCACAAAAGTGAGGTCTCCAGGAGTCCAGAATATTCATTGGACTCCTAGTTAAGAACAACAGTCAAAGATTTCTGTAGAGGGCCCGTTCTGGTTCATAGTACAACTCTGAGGTTTGGGATAGTTTGGCTCAGGCTGTGTCCTCTGCCATTGGTATCCTGCACACTGAAGAGCAATGTAGGCATCATTACAATGACCTATGGAGGAAGAGGGATACACTCAACCATTGGATTGAGGAATTTAAGATTGAGGACATCCCACACCTTTGTAAGTATCAACTACAGAGAGCACTTGTAAGACTTACAAAGCTGAGTATAGGCAAGACTGGCATGCATAATGGTCTTCTGTTCTGTTTTCCTCAGGTACTGGCGATTGGGAGTGCAATGTCCAAGCCCATGGGGCTAGATTGGCGAGAGTGAAGGAAGCGTTTGGAATGTATGCAGCAGAAGAGTAGTGTTATTGTAGCATTAAAAGTTAAAGATAGCTTTTTTGGTATTTTATAGAGTTGTATCAAATTGAGCATGCATATTTCAATTGTAAAAGCAAGCATGCATGCATTAGTCTGTTGCACAAACCAAGAGTACAATATTAGACTTTAGTCAGAGGTTGTGGGTTCAAATACCACACTTCACAACTATATTATACTGTTATTTCTTCAGTAATATTTACATTAAATTAAAACATCTGTACCAGTTGCACAAATGCCCTGCTGTAAACTGTAATCTGTATAACTGGAACAAGCTTATGTGCAATATATGCATATTACAAGGATTACTTGCTGCAATCTGTAGTATTGTTTGCATCTGTTAGGAGGTGGTAGTCTTAAATGTAAAAGTTAAGATAATGTAGTCAAATAATTGTATTAATGCATTGTTTGTCACATATGAAGGTGCTCATGTTATTTCTTTTTTCTCTTACCCCAACCCTTATCTCTCTTTTTTAATTTTTATTTTATATTATTTATAAAAATAATTTTTGTATACTTTTATTTTATTTTATGAATATTTTTATTTTTATTTTATTTTATTTTATTGTAAAAAATAATTTTTAGTTTATTTTTCTTTTTTTTTTTAATTTATGTGTTGTCAAAATCTGTCCATGTCATCCATGTGCATCACATCACTAAATGCTCCACAACACAGTGGGGTAGGCCAAGTCTGCCTGTCCCCCATCCACTGGCTCTAGCATCAATGCCCAGCACATCTGGGAGCCAACCTGGCAGCACTGCCTCTACTGCCTCTGCACTACCTTCACCCTCGGGTAGTCTCACCCTGGATGCTCGTCAAGTGGTATCCTCTGAAAGCAGTGATAGAGGAGGTGATTTCATCACCCACAGCAAGTTGCCAGGGATGATGCATAGGGTTTTGCACTGCACTGTTTGTGAATGGCTATGCCAGCTGGAGTGGCTTCTCTCCCTAGTTTTGCATAGTACTAGAAGGAGGAGACATCAAGAACTCCAGCTACAAGTGGAGTGATGTGACAGTAATGACAGTCCAGTGGGTGAGGACTCGCTTCTCACTGTTACCCAGCTTAACAACCATAGGCTCAGGATATCCTCACCCTCAGCCTGATCACAGACTCCCCTAAACTTTTGTGTCCGTCACTGCTCCTGTATCTTGTCTTGTTTGTCTTATTTGTCTGCAATTGCTTCCTGAGCTACCCAACTTACCTGACCCAGACATACCTATGTCCCTTCCCCAGCTTTCACCTCTCTGAAATAAAAATGAAATGGGCACCTGTCCCACAAAAAAAAAAAAAAAAAAAAAAAACAATAAACAAAAAAAAAAAAACATCTCATACACAGCTCTCCATTTTGCACAAAGTGATGCTGTCGTGAGACTAGCATTAGTAGTAGCAAGGCAGTACCCATTCATGCAACTCCCCTCTTTTCATCATTCTTGACAAGCTAATTCTTTGTTTTCAATAAATACTGCTTGATTTCTAATTTCAGAATATCTGCCTAAATACTTCATTCTTAAATTTTCAGAGTCTACGTATTAGTTTACCCTCAAGTGTGTGGCAGTGCTCTGTACAACTCAGACATCTTGAATGACATTTTTCCTGTAAAAGCACAATTGAAATTTCTCCAATATCTAGTTGCACATGGAATATCTAGTTTGCAGTGACAAGTACTGTCTACATAGTTGCAAACCGGATACTCCTAACAGTGATTGATATTCTCACTCCAACAGTCTAATCAATAAAAAAGGGTCTGTTGCCATTGCTATGAGCTTTCCTGCTGTCTCCTTTACTAGCTTGGTAGATATGAGCATCCAGAGGCAATGTAGAAATTGTCTCATGTTTACTGACAACCAGTTAATTCTCAAACCAACTGATAAAATATGTGAGAGATGTATTTACACAACTGCACTGGAATCAAAGCTCTCACATAAAAGTACTCCGAATGTCAATAAAGGTTGTCAGTAGTACGCATGCTGCACCAATCAAGCACAATTCAAAACAGACATATAGACCCACATATACTGAGGCACTTACATGTAACCTTCCTAAACCACAAAGGCCTCCTAGACAAAGTACACATAAGAAATACCCTCAGCAGCCCCAAACGTACTCTTTCAAAACAGCACCCACATCAACACATAGAGCTACATCTCATGGAGCCTCTACCTCTAAGCCCATAAGGCAATTCACCACACAATCCAACATTCTAGTCATTGAAGACTCCACTGTGAGACACACTGATGTCCCTCTCACCAGGGTGAGTAATGAGACTGTTACGGTCAGTTACTTATCAGGGGCTAGGATCCACCACATTACGCATGCACTCAGGTCATTGGATCACAATTACCAATATGACTCAGTCATAGTCTATGTGGGAGTAAATAACCTGAGATGTACTTCCCTAGACTATATGAAGAGAGACATCATAGAGTTCTCAGAATATGTGTCTCAGGCTGGTATGAGCCTAGTATTGAGCAGCATTTTACCTTCTCCAAGGATGATACCACAATATGAACAAAAGATAATTCACTTTAATAACTGGCTTAGTTTCTAGTGTCATTCTAAGGGGGTGCAATATTTGTCAGCATGGAAGGAGAAGGTCAACAGACCACGCTGCTTTAACAGGGATGGTCTGCACCTCTCTCCTCTAGGCTTTTGAATATTAGCTAAAACACTGTCTTCCTTTATAGTGCCTTTTTTAGGCAATGCCAAACTGAAAGTACTTCCAACATAGCAAATCAAAACCAAGAAAATCTAAAGGTATTTCTGCTCAGTGCTTGGAGCCTAAACAAAAAATGCTACTCCCTGGAAGCTCTCCTTACCCTAGAGAATGCTGATGTCTGTGCAGTCTTGAGATGTGATTTAAAGCCGCAGACAGCACACCAATAGTGCAGAGTTATAATGCCTTTCACACATTAAGACCAGCTACTTCACAGGCAGGGACTAAAGGTGGAGATGTCTCTATTTACATTAAAAATAAATATGCTCCAAGGCTGGTCAAACAGAACAATGCACTTGAGCTGCCCCATATTCAAATCACCACAGATTAAATCTAATGCCGCTTCCTTGCAAGCTATAGGTCCCCCTCTATGACCCAGGAAGCCCATACCATGTATTTAAACTTATTAGAAACTGATAATCAGGGTGGCAACTAAACTACATAGGAAAAAAACCTTTTCAAATTTGTATTTAGATTATGGGAGTTGCCACCCTGATTATCAGAAAAAAGGAGTGATAAAAGGCCAATTGTTAAGGGCAGCTATGATGGTTAGTTCAGAAGCTGATTTTTTGATTGAGTTGGATGTTATTTGTAAAATGTTCAAGCAAAGGGGATATCCTGGCTGGCTTTTGGAAAATTTAACTAGAGAGGTTATTTTTAAGCGCAGGCATGGGGTATACAAATCAATTTTGGGCTTTGGATTCGTTAGAAATAATAGTGTTAGGAATTTAAAGGAGAATTTTAACTTGTCTTTAGTGCTAACAGATAATGGGATGGTCAACTCCATCACTGAGGTGTTAAATGACCACTGTGATATCTTGAAGTGTGATGCAGGTGTAGGTTCTAAAGTAGGAAAACACCCCAAGTACGTTTTTAGAACAGATAAATGTATTAAGAACATTCTTGAGGGGGTGAGAGCTACACACAAGACAAATAGAAGAGCGAGTAATTTTAAATGTAACACTTGTTCTTTTTGTCCACACATATTTGAAACTGGGGATTATGTGAAAATTAATGGACATAGGTTGCATATTGGGGCCACTACAACTGTAATAGTAAAAGGGTGATTTATATGGCAAAATGTCAGAAATGTCCCATTTTCTATATAGGTAAAACTAATAGGAAATTGAAAATTAGAATGGGAGAACATTTAGGTGACATTAAGCATTGTAGGGTAACCAGTGCACTATATAGGCACATAAGAGAACATACCACACACTGCTTCAAATCTTTGGTCTTGCAACACCTCAATGAGGATGAGAAAGGAGGTTTTTGGATGTGCACATGGATGTAATGGAACTAAAATGGCAATTGTTTATGGATGCCTCTAGATTTCCAGGCATCAATGAAACCATTAGTATTGCTAGCATTCTTAAACTTGATCAAATTTCAGGTTAGTTTATTTGAGAACTTAGTTTTTTTAAAAAAAATTAAAAAATTTGTTTTTGGTTTGGTAATTTATTTAAACACATTTTTAACATAAAACAATGTAACATTTTGTTTAAATCTTGTTTTTAAGATTTTTTTAAAACAATGTGGTGAACTATGTTAACATTGGTAGTTTGATATTGCTTTAAGGATTTTAATTGTTGCTTAATTGAATAATTTATGGGTGTATTTAACTTGGTTGGGTAAGACTGTGATTTTTGTTCTGAGGAAGTCTCTGTAGTGGAGAGGAAAGCGCTTAACTGTTTGTGAATAAAGTTGGTATCCTTTGGAGTGCTCATGTTATTCTGTTTATTCTGTGGTTTGCTGAGTTCTAGTTCTACTAGAAACAATAAACATCCAACTCAATACCATATTCATGGGTGACTTTAATTACCCCACTATTAACTGGAAATCCTATACTACATCAAACGTACATGCACAGAGATTCCTGGGTTTTGTAAACACAAACTCCCTGGACCAGATAGTCAATACACCAACCAGGGGTGCAACCATACTGGATCTGGTCCTCACTAATATGGGAGAGTACTGCATACCGCCTACTGTAATGCTTTTCCCGGTAAAGTCAGATCACAAAATGGTCTCCTTTGAAGTAAAAATAAAACCTGGTCCTCCAGCTAAATTGGGAATACTCAGGAACTATTCTAAGGCTAACTTCTTGCTATTACGTGAGAACCTGGCAAAATATCAAGACCATATAAACCCTGAGAACACTTCCACCTATGCATAACTGTTCACCTAAACCCTGCACATGCATGTTAATAGCTGCATAGATGCGGCTGTACCCATCAGGAGGAAGTACAGAACTAACTCTAAAAACAAGCCACCCTGGTGGAATCACAAAATCAATCAGATGTATAACAGGAGATAGAAAATCATGGCAAAAATTAGGAGGTGTAGCAGCCAGCTGGATAAAAGCACTCTCATTAAACTAAATAAACAACTCAGTGGACAAATAAAGTCTACCAAAGTAAAATCTGAAGTAAGCTTGAACTCTCGGGCCAACAACAACCACAAAGCATTCTTTAGCTATGTCCACCCAAAGGCAATATAGAATTGTGTGCAGAGCTCATTCTAAATGGAGCCGCCTATACTGAGCCATAAGATATAGCAAACCTCCTGGCTGATAAATTCAACTCGAACTTTACTCCTCTCTCCCCCTCAACCTTCCCTCAGGAAATATCATCAAATATAACTTCCCCTACTATCATTAGGGAAAAGGTAGGGAAAAGGTCCTTAATGCCCTCTCTATGGCCAAGAACACTGCATCAATGGACCCAGACAATATCTCAGGATGCCTTCTAAACAGCATGAAACTTGACCTATCAGGACTTCTAGAATTACTATTTTACTGTAGCTGTTTCATACCTCATGAATGGAGAAAGGCAACAGTCATCCCTCTGGACAAGGGTGGGCCATCTACAGACCCTGGAAACTAAGAGCCATAAGTCTCACTAGTCTTATATGTAAACCCATGGAAAAAAAATTACAATGGAGATGATCAACAGAGCAATATAGTAAACCTCCAGACACTGGACCCAACCCAGTTTGGTTTCATCAAGGGCAGATCATGCGTACTCAACCTGGTGAACTTCTTTGAGAAGGTCAACAAAGCAATGGATGAGGGCAAAATCATTCACACTGCCTACCTTGACCTGGCCAAAGAATTTGACACAATGCCCCACTCGGGCATTGTTGACAAACTCAAGAGGTTAGGTACAAACCTGTATCTCACCCGGTGGATAACCAACTAGCTCACAGACAGAACCCAGGAAGTTAGAGTTGGAGAGTCCACCTCTACAAAGAGGCCAGTCACAAGTGGAGTCCCTCAGGGATCAGTCCTTGGACTGCTCCTTTTTGGCATTTACATCTGAGAAGTCAAGGCCAATGTCAGTGGTCTCTGGCTAACTAAATTTGCAGATGATTGCAAATTGGGAGCTGCCATTGAATCTAAAACTGACACAAATGTTCTCCAGTAGGGGCTGACACAGACTAACAACTGGTGTCAGAGTCATGGACTAAAACTAAATGCCAAGAAATGCATAATAGTATCCTTTGGGAAGTCATCCATCCCTGGTTATTATCATATTGGCAACACACCCCTTAGAATTGACCCAGTAGTCAGGAACGTATGGACACACATAGATAAAAATCTAGCCTTTGATCATCACATGTCTACAGTGGTAAGAAAATAATTCTATGTTGTGCAACTTATAAACAAAGGTATGGCATTTAAGTCCAAGGAAGTCATTGTTCCACTGTATTTGGCATTCATCAAACCTGTCATTGAGTACAATGCCCCCTTTAGTATGTACTTAACCAGGCATATCCAGCAACTGGAATGTCCACAGAGGTTCCTCACTAAAAGAATATAGGGCATAAGTAATATGTTCTATGCAGATCACCTCAAGGTGATTCTGTCTCCTGTATTCTGTCTCCTATAGGCTTTTGAGGGGAGATTTTTGCCTGGCATACAGGGCATTGTCAGACCCCACTCTGATGGACCTCCTGCAGATCCACAAAACAAACAGCACTGGAATTACCCATTCTAAAGATGTAAGCCTTGGCTGTGATATAAATAGGACCTGATGGAGAGATAGGTATGTATCCCAGAGACTACCCCATATATGGAACAGGTTCCCCATCCATGTGAAGCAAAGTTCTCCCTAATCCAATTCAAGTGCAACTTGGAAAATTGGATGGGAAACCAGAAATTCATCTCTGGTTTGGCACCTATGCCTCTGATGCAAACAGGTAACCTGAAAATATTTGATTCATCTTCCAGGCCCATGGTTATACTTATCAAGGGAATCAGAACTTGTCAGAGATCTGGGATGCATGGCTAGGCTTTAAAAAGGCCCTTGTGGTCGTTAGCCTAGTAAACAGCTATGGACCTATGAACCTATGAACACATGACTTCTTGATACATTTGATTTGATCCAGTTGACTATACAACATGATTGTGTTTTGATAACCCCTCTCTCTGGAGATGACAGTCCAAATTCAGTTAATATTTTGCGCATATGTTTAGTTTACATGGTTAAAAAAATGCATAGCTATGATTCTTTCCTACCTCCCTCCTGCATATTCCTGTTCTGCTTTTCATTTGTTCTTCGCCTGCTTGCTCCCCATTTCACCACTTTCCTATATACCCCATTTCATCACCTTAATCTGGTAAAAATACAGAATCACACACCACACACATAAGTTGCTGGAAATGCAATGGATCCCTTCACTATTCGGCTTCCATGTTTGCATGGATGTGTGCATCATGATGGGCAGCAACAGTGAGTGGTGACAAACAGCTTTGGCTAGTCCTGCACAATGTCACTTAACACAGTTGAGCTAAGTCAACATATAGCAACACATCTCATATAAACAATTTATGTCATTGCATTACCACTCTGTAAATAAAAGTATTTAAAAGCATTAGATTCACCTGGATTTAAATCCAGTACCATTTGATCCCAAAAAGGAATGTATTAATGAATTAACATGTGTTGCCACAGAGTCAGTTCGGTAGCAGATGTATTTCATAGACTCAGTACTAATTGTTAGACTTTAACAATGTGGCTCACATTTGTGCACTACTTAGCTATGTGCAAAATGGTATATCTTGCTTGTGTATGCACTTTGCCAACCCGCTGCTTACCGCACTATGGACATTTACATATTATGCTGTATTACTGCTGTTTACTGTCCATTTCCTATGTATGACATAAAATTACTTGTGGAAACATTAAAAACTGATGGCCCTATTTAACTATATGTCACATATTTGCAATACATCCATGTGTTGCCCCCCCCCCCCAAGCACTGCAACCCAGTTGTTTCAGTACTTTTTCCATACACATATCAACCACACAACAAAATGTAATAGCAAATGTTTTGTGATATGCAATGTACATCAGTCTGGTAAAATGCAGACTTACAGCTATTGACATATACACCTAAAAAGCCTTATCTGCAATAGAGCTCTGAAGGACACCTATGATACTGGGAAGAGGAAGAGAGGTCCTGCTAACATTTGAGTGCTTGTTGCCTTCTAAATAAATAACTAAAGAAAATATAGAAGGGAATTCAGCAAGTAAATGCTGGTGTGATGCAGTGTTGAAAGCTTTGGATAAGTCTAGGAACACAGCTGACACTAGGTTACCATTGTTTCTATGCTGGTTTATACTGCTGGTGAAGTGAAGAAGAGTGGTGGTTGTGCTCTAGTGGGGGACTGAAACCATGCTGTGTTTCCGAGAGCAGATTATTTGAATTTAGGTGATGTAGAAGCTGTCCATGAATACATTTTTCAAATATTTTTGATAGGAGAAAAGGATTGCAATGGGCCTGTAGTTATTAAACTCTGTAGATGTGCCAGCTTTGTGGAAATGTATAATAACAGATTTTTTCCAGAGGTAAGGAATGTATTTTTTTATATAGATCTGTTTAGGAATACATAGACTGGAAAAACAATTGCATCTGCACTGCAGCCCTTTTTATATAATCTGACTGCAGTTTGTTAGCACTAGGATGGTTAGTTTTAGCTTATGTACGAGTTTTTTAATGGTAGAGGTAGGTACTGGCCTGAGGTCAAATAGCACAGGATATTTAGAAGATGCTGTAGGTACTGACAGGATAATGGAGGTATTGATGTTGGTGAGGGGTGATACAGTCTGTGTAAAATAGTTGCTAAACTGTGTGGGAATTGAATCAGTATTATTGTTGGATT
The DNA here is from genome assembly GCF_019279795.1 of Protopterus annectens. Classification (NCBI taxonomy): domain Eukaryota; kingdom Metazoa; phylum Chordata; order Ceratodontiformes; family Protopteridae; genus Protopterus; species Protopterus annectens. Next base: position 463,194,944 of record NC_056734.1, on the reverse strand, counting down.
TAGGGGTGGGGTGGTCATTTGGCCTGGATGCAAGTTTGTTTATGAATGCCCAGAAGAGTTTTGGGTTGTTTTGATGTTTATTTTGGAGGCTGTTATAATATGTTTAATTGTCATGTTTTATTGGTATTTTGCCCTATTCCTTATTTGCTTGAAAAGTTAAAATGTATTTTATATTCTATTTTTGAGCCACACTTTCCAGGCTTTGTCACCTTGCAGCATTAATTTCTTGTTTCTTTTGTTCGCCATGATGCAGGATTGGATTTGACCCTGTTAGTTTATACTGGCACAAAGTTGTTGAGGATTTTTAGGAATACCTCACTGAAGTGTGAGACAGCAGAGTCTAAGGGCATATATTTTCATATTTTTTCAGTTATATTCCCTTAAGGTTTTAATAAAAGTGTGTTTGTTAAAGTTTTTTTGAGTTACTAATAGTTTGTAAATTATATGCTTATCTTGAATACTGTAACTTCTGAAAGCGTAAGTAGGTTGATGGTCACTTAGGCTGTCTGGAAGGCTATAGGCTGACTTAATTGTGTTGGGTCTATTGCTAAGAATCCAATCTAAGATTGATTACCTATGAGTACATTTTTGGACTCTAGTAACTGATGAAATCAACTGTAAAGCTGTACAGGATTATGGAATCAGATAGGGTGTTGCTATTAATAATCTGCCAGTCTATATTTAGGTCCCTTTTTTGTATTGCATGTTCTTAAATAATAAGTATTGCTTTGAGCCCAACAAAATGTAGTATTATTTATTGTTATTTAATTTTTAATTTCTAGTTCCTTTTCCCACTTGATACACAAACATGTAGAAGTTCTAATAGACAAAAGTGATCTATGTTAAAAATTTTTCTGAATGTTGGTAGAAAAGATTTCTAAGAAATTTTGAAGATTTATGTTAACTTTTTCTTTCTTTCTTTGATACTACAATGAAAAGCTTTCAGGAAGTTTTAGCAATTATTAATATGTAATTTTTAATTTAACTTTTAGTTTAGTTTAGTTTAGTTTAACATATCTTGGAATCACAGAGCGTGAAGTAAGGCAGCACTGTGTCTGGGGGGAGGGGTGTTTAGCAAGTACACATGCCTATTGTTTTTACAATACTGCTACCCACTAAGCCACTCCCATGCTTTTAAACATACTTTTAAACAGGTATATAAATGGAATGGTGAATTTATACACTTGTATTCTGTTTTCTCAGCTACTATTTGGATCATTTGTTTGTGTGTGTTTTTAATAAAGATGATTCGACTTGAACCAGCTTGTGTTTCCCTACATTCATTAGTGGATTTATACTTTGGAAAGTTTTAAAGAAAGCATTTCTACCAACTGTTATTATTTTGGATTTTTATTAGGTGCCTGAATTCTAGATCTTAGATCTTCCACACAGAGAAGTTTCCTCATTATTCATTTTTGGACACAGTCCCCGTGATTCAGGAAGCAGTATTTTCCATGCAGAAACAGTGTAGATGCTCCTGCATGGAAAATGGCCGCTGAGCGATTCGGGATAGTGCCGCTTTCACGTGCATGAGCGGTCCTACGCAGTTCTAGCATGGAAAACCGTCAAATATGCAAATCACCTCATCTGCTAGTGAAAACCATGCAAATGAGGTAATTTTGCGATTCACCAAGCTGCCAGGTCTCCATGCTAGAACAGTGTCAGTGCAGAAATGTATTCAGAAAATAAAAAAGTACATTTCTGCAACTGACAAAATGGAGGCATGACAGCTCGTGGAAAATCATGTATTATGTAAATTAGACACGCCAATGGCGAAATATAAGGCCATTGGCATTAAAAAGTGATTAATTATTACGAAAATTAAACTTTTTTGGCTGATCTCGGACGTTTAAGCATAGGGCAGTGGCACGCAAACGGGATTGTGCTGAAAATTTTAAAAAATGAGAAAAGTCAATTTTAAGTTAATTCTGCATTTTGCCATTATAGTCAATGGCATGCAGAATGTAAACAATACCAGGGAGCACTGGTTATCAAGGGGAAAGGGTTGGTGTTAGTGCAGTAACTAATGACCTACACACTCGTGTATGCAAATGAGGGGAGTTATACTGAATCACAGATTTCTTCAGTGTCAGCTTGTACCTAACCATGTAGGTGGAGCAATACAACAGTGCAAGTGTAAGAGCTGAATGACTTCATAAGGGAGTATATCATGCTTGCTGTAAGCTCAGTGGAGCTCTGTGGCCAATTTTTGTCCTTAGCTAATCACACCTGAGGAAAGGGGTGTGTCAGATGTGCCTGAGCAGTGTGTACATAGCCTAAATGGGTGCGCGCCATGCAACGGGTTTAAACAAAAAGAAAAAGAAAGAAAAAAGAGGAAATGGCAGCACTGTTTAAATATGAGCACTGGGTATGCACAGCATGCCTTGGGGCCTAAATAGGGAGGAACTGGTAAGGGGAAACAGCAGTAGGAAGGCAATTAAGGAGAACTAGCATAGTTGGCAGGTGGAATGTATCGGAATCAAACAATTAGACATGCAGCAGCCCAACACACTACTATAAACTATGCAAATACCTTTCAGACTGTTTTTGGGGAAACAGCAGTAGGAAGGCAATCAAGCAGAACTAGCCCAGCTGGCAGGTGGAATGTATCAGAATCAGCCAATTACACATGCAGCAGCCCAGCACACTAATATAAACTATGCAAACACACTACAGACTGTTTTTTCCCACAAACTCTACACCACCGGTGTACATAGATGGGGGGGGGTTTAACTGGCAAAACTAATTAAAAATGTTAGAGGCTGTGGCTGCTGCTTTACTCCATCAATATGTGCTAGAGACTGAGGGTGGTGAGGAGGAGAATGCTGACAACTAACCCACAGTGAGGAAGAGGAGGAGAAGAATGTACAGACCTAGGGTAACCTACCAGGGCCTACATGAGCTGGAGATAGTGGAGCACTATAGGTTCGACAGGGACATTCTACAGAAAATTGTTGAACTGTGCCAGCCACGCTTCATACAAACAACTAATAGAAGGGAACCCATCCCAGCGGATACCAAGGTATGTGTAGGCTTAAGAATACTAGCCGCAGGTACCTTTCAAAGACAAATTGGGGATATCATGGGGGTCTCACAGACATCAGCATCCAGGGTACTCCACCAGTTCCTGATACCACATGCCAGTGAGCACATATATTTCTCTTCCACCCATGAGGCGTTGGCCAGAAGTATGCGTCTCTTCCACCATAAAGCAGAATACCATGAGGTAGTTGGTGCTAATGACTGCACGCACATCCACATCAAAGCAACACCTGGTGAGCAGGGTAGGGTCTACATAAACCACAAGGGCTTCCCCTCCATCAACTGCCAGGTCATGTGCGATGCCCAGGGCATTATCATGAATGTGTGTGCTGGCAGCCCTGGAAGCTATCACGACTTCCACATCTGGCATTGCTCACAGCTGTATCAGATGTTTGCCAGGGAGATATCCCATATGGCCATCTAATGGGGGATGCTGGGCTATGCACTGGAGCCATGGCTGATGACACCCATTAGAAATGCACACACACCTGAACAAGAACACCATAATGAGGCACATGCACAAACCAGGATCATTGTAGAGTGTATGTTTGGGATGCTCAAGTCACGGTTCCGCTGCCTTCACATATCCGGTGGAGCCTTGCAGTACTCTCCAGCTACATGTACACAAATGTACATAGTATATGCCATGCTACAGAATATGAGCCTGTAGAAACACCTGCAGCAGGAACAGTACAGGGCAGGACCACAAAGCCCCCTACCAAGGCCAGCACAGGCACAGAGGGACTCGGAGGAGGAACATTCTGAGTCTGCCCCTGTTGGCAGAAGGAGGCATGCCCAGTGTGCCCATGCCCTGGCAAAGAGGCAATGCATAGCACACACACTGACAGTGTTGGGACCCAGAGACTGATACCGCTCTCTGACTTGCACATACAGTAAAAGGGATGCCAAACATGACACTACCTGTGCTTTACCATGTATAGGGAGTGTACTATGTGCATCCAACATAGTCAGCCCTCCAGCACTGTCCTCAATACTGGCCCAGCAACAAGGTAAGTCACTCTTCCTATCAATTACTGAATGGAGTAGTATGTTTGTATGATATAGATGCAAGCATGCGAGGGAATTGGGTGGCTGAATGGGAATAGCAGCAGACAGCTGACAGCTATTTGGGACAGCAGGAAAGTCATAACAAATACTGGTGTCAACATACTAAGCAGTACTACACAAGGTGACAACTCCCACTGCAGTACATGTGATGGCCCAAATAACTGTAGGTGTCAATAGGTCACACACATGGATGTCAATGAGGGTCACATACCCATCACCAGGCTCACCCAGCAGGATAGGTGTAGATGATCATAAAGAAAGGCCAGGCTAAGGCCTCCAAATGATGGCAGTGGTGAACAGCCCCCCCACCAGACCTACACAGACATTCTACAACAGGTCTGGCAGTTGCATTTTAGTTCTGAAGGATAAGAAGTCTGAAACTGAAATTTATGCCATTAAGATCTAACATGTGCACTCTACTGAAATGCCCCCTTTCTGCATGATAAGTCACAATACAAGATGAAGTGGAAGCCAACAGAGTAACCAAAATACCAGTACAGTCATTGCAAATGTTTAAAATCTTCAGGTGTAACCCCCCTCCCACAATCCCATGTAGAAATGCAATAACATGTACATTTGAGGAGTAATATCACTGGAGCACAGATTGCCAGAGCTGTCCCAATCGACAATGTGGCATGTGTACGAAATGCAGGGGTCAGTGTGGTAAGTTTGTTGTGTGTTTAATATTGCCTGGAAGTGGTCTGCACGTGGATCCAGATGGTTGTGTCTCAGTGGCCTAGGTACAGCACAGTGGACGACAGAGCCATGTTCCAACAGCTGCAGTGCCAGCTACACTGCTTCTCAGCTACATTCATGTCAGCAGTTGTACATACTCACTGTCCAGATGTCAATATCTGTCACTGTCGGAAAGCTGGACATGCCATGAATGGGGGCCCATACACAGAAACAGTACACAGGTGGAAATAACCTACACAGAGTGCATATAAAATAACTGTCAACTGCACAAAAGTTTGGAATTATACATATAGGTTAGCATCACATTAGTTGTCCCTGTAGTATGGAATACTGGTAGTCTGGCCAATCACTGGCAGACCACAAAAGGCACAGTTATAAAGTGATGACAGGCTATCCATGTCCACACACAAGCCAGCATAAGGGGAATGTCCCAGGTATATTTGTGAGTTAGGTGCAAGTAGCTTCCATATCACACATGCACCCAGCTCACCCCACCATCAGCCACTGGTTTATCACAGGTCATATCCTTGCTGTAGGGAATGAGCATAGCATGAACCCACCTCTGTATGGGAATACATACATGATGCTGCATGCTGAATAGGTGTCCAATGCAGGAGTGTCACTAGCTGTAAGCAGCAACCCAACCACATCCAGACCCGAGGATCAGTATGAACAGGAAGGATTGACAGGAACACCTCAACTACTCACCACTGTCAACCCAGGGTAATCCATTGGCTTGCAGCCTGGGAATGTATGACTGACAGAATGCACTGGCCTACTACAGATGGCCTGCGGCACTCTCAAATGGCCTATAGTCCTCTGGCAAAGGCCCATGCCTCACCCATAGTGCCAATTTACGGAATGTCAGTGGGTCCTAACTAACAACCTAACACAGTAAACAGAAAACAAATGCAAGGCAATGTTGACAAATACCACTAGCATGCCTCGCCATGTCCTACTGCAAGGACTGTGGACCAACTATAGGGATATCTCTGAGATATTGCTTATATAAGGTCAGGAAGAGGAGAGAATAACGGGGGGGGGGGTGTAGAAGCATGGATGTCATGGAGTGTGTGAAGTCTGAAACTCTAATGTCCACCCATACTACCCCCTGACTGCAAACCCATGAATGAATAACCACAAAACTGCTTGTAAACCACAATGTGAAGGTAAACTGACCAGATATATGAGTCCTGCCTCTGGATAAACTGAGTGTATCTGTACAGCTGAGAGGTATGGCCCCAGCAGGATATGGCCATTCTGTGAAGTTGAGAAAAGCACAAGGAGGGGATCCTCAGCCAGCATACTAACAAGGTGCTGGACCATTTACACAGAACCAGCAGTCTATTGTCTGTAGATACCCCTCCACAATGGCAGGTGTGTGCCAGAATGTGTAGTCTATATGCCTCAGAATATTGATCTTAGCTTCATTCATCTTTTATTTCCCTGATAAATAACTGTGAGCAAAGAATGATAACTGTCAGTAGTTGATGACATGATACAGCACAGTGTAAAACAGTACATATGTCAGAAAATCTATGCTATAACCAAACATGTTACACAAGCAACACAGACAGCAATAGTTATAGTATCCCCCGTAGGGTTCCTATTAGAATGACGAAAACGTATTTTGTCTAATGCATTTTTGTCAACACCTAAAGAGTGAACAGGCAAAACAGAGAAGCGGCTGTACAGCAAATTCTTTCCCTGGGAAAGAAGTCGCTTGACCACTTTGTTGTTTTGCCATGTTCTGCACTGTAGTGTGGTCTCAGGGATTCCCTTGTCCGGTATAGCTCCCGAGCATGAATGTGCAACAGTTACTGACCTTAGGGTTATGGTGTGGGTTAAAGTAAGTGCATATGTATGAAAGTGTTTACTGTTTTCTTTGTGTTAGATGCATGGTTGAGTTACATGTGTATGTGTTTTCAGCTGTTTACTTTTATTTTGGGGAGTAGAATTAGGGTTAAGGTAAGTGTATATGTGTTTGGAACTGTTTACGTAAATGTGCAACAGTTACTGACCTTAGGGTTAGGGTGCGGATTAAGGTAAGTGCATATGTTTTAAAATGTTTACTTTTTTTTTGAGTTAGATGTATGGTTGAGTTACGTGTGTATGTGTTTTCAGCTGTTTACGTTTTTTTGGGGGGGGGGTAGAATTAGGGTTAAGGTGCGTGTGTATGTGTTTGGAAGTGTTTACTGTTTTGTTTTGTTTTTGGTTGGAACAGCGATTTCTTTCCCTAAGAAAGAAATTGATGTTCTGAGGTGTCAACATTTCCAGTTTTCACTGAAAAGGGTCGATGAAACATTGTTTGCTGTTTTAAGCATTTAATGTTTTAATATATACCCTCCCCCATATGTTACACCCATTGTGTCTCCATATTGGCAACCTATCTACAGATATCCTGACAAATCAGTTTGCTGGGAGTAGCTGTAGCACACAGAACCCTGAACTGGAGTCCAACCCTCCCTTGAATGGATACACACACTCAATATAAAAGGTCATACTGGGCATGCTCCTACACTTAAGAGAAATGAAGCCCATGTCTGACAACACAGAGGACTACAGGTAGTTATTCGCAGATGTCTGTGTGCACACACAAAATTTTGTACACCATTGATAATTCACACACGCACACACACACACACACACACACACACACACACACACACACACACACACACACACACACACACACACACACACACACTGGATAGGAATACTCACACATATCTGAGGCTAACATAATATAACATGTCAAACATACACACAGAGACGTGGGGAAGACAGACAGCGACAGAAAGAATCCCATTATGAGACCTTTCCCACCCTGTACACATCCCATTGGCCTATATCATATAATGTGCTGTTGTTATTCTCTGTAGAAATTCCTTTGGTTACCCCTCAGCCCTATAGTCTCAGTGGTGCTCATGATAACTGTGTAATACTACAGTACAAATAAGTATCCATGTAGCAGTTGTAATCTCAGTCCTGTCAAATGTAAAGTTATGTGCGTTTCTAGATAATTGTGGTTGAGGCCATTCACACTCACTACACTTCCCTTACCCTTCCTTTAGCACTGCTGCTGATGTCACTCACCTTCAAAGATTCCTTTGGACAGCTCTCCAATATGTAAGCTTTGTGGTGCATGTGATTGTGTAATGCTATAGTGTAGCAAACTAGTTAGGTAGGAGCTGTAATCCTTGTCCTGGCAACTGTGAAAATGTGTGTTTTTGTGTGAGAGAGAGTGTGTGTGTGTCTTTGCAGAGCCTTGATTTTGTGGCCATTCACACTTACTACACTTCCCTTACCCCTCATTTAGCACTGCTGCTGATGTCACTCACCTTCAAAGATACCTTTGGATAGTTTTCCAGCATATATGCTCCATGGCACTTGTGATAACTGTGTAATACTATAATGTAGCAAACTAGCTAGGTAGGAGTTCTAATCCCAGTCCTGGCAACTGTGAAAATGTGTGTGTTTGTGTGAGAGGGAGTATGTGTGTGTTTGTAGAGACCTGCTTTTGTGGCCATTCACACTTACTACACATCCCTTTCCCCTCCTTTAGCACTGCTGCTGACGACACTCACCTTAGAGGTATGTTTGGAGACTGCTCTACCTATAAGCTCTGTGGTGCATGTAATAACTGCACAGCACTATAGTAGGAATGCCTAGGTAAGCAGGAGTTCTAATCCCAATGCTGGCAACTGTGTGTGTGTGTGTGTGTGTGTGTGTGTGTGTGTGTGTGTGTGTGTGTGTGTGTGTGTGTGTGTGTGTGTGTGGATCATATATTGTGTGGCTTAAACCAAACCATTTTGATGTGTATACCATACATGGCTGGTGACCACCTCCTGTTGCCATTACTTTATATAATGTGGGAACAGCATCTGCCTCACATGCAGCAGGTTAAACCATTGTGCAGTCCTCTGTACATATGTGTCTGGAATATCCATATGTTTGCAACCTATACATGGTCGGATGTGGTCTGTGTGTCTTAACACTATCCATGTATGTGATATTATAGGCAAAGAGGCCACAGTGAGTGTAATGACACATATGGCAGCATGAGGTATCATACCTGACTGAAACATTGTGCTGATACTACATCTGCCACCCTCACAGATGGCCAGCCTTGCAGGTGCAATACATGGCTCTAGATGCTTGGTTTTACAAGTGAACTGTTCCTGTTATGGGTCACATTAAAGGATGGAAGAAGTGTGGACTGACATTTTGTGGTCCTAATTAGTATGTAACTGGAACACATTGCATCTTAAGAGGGGTGTGTACACAATTTATATCCACTGTATACCACTAATGTGTCACACATGACCCTACCTTAGGCCATTTGTCCAGCCCATTTTGCTACAGGAATGTTGAATTCATGTCAGATAGGCCCCAGTGGTGACCACTGTGATGCAATACAGTTAACCCCAGCACAAGTGAACATGCACAAAAACCAATATAGCTATTACATAAAGCAATATAGCTATTAATGATGGTTGTGTACATGGTACATTGCATGCCCTTCACATGCCTGGGGTATTGCCAGGCAACAACAGAAGAATGTCATACTCACCAGCTTCAGGCTGCTGTCCTATATGCAGTCCAGAGGTTCCTAGGTGGTTGTGAGAGGGAGTTATTGTCAGCAGACTCACATGTGGCCTAGCAAAGGATGGATGCAGCATTTGTGCACATCTAGAGTACTAACCACAATAATACACAATGTCCTGTCCTCACCATAGATGTACACCTCTGTGCATTAGAAAACCCTATCCACAACTGCAATCAGACCTGACACATGGATGTAGATGCAATAAAGATACATGTATGTCTGATACATTAGTGTACTAATCCCCACTAGGCCCTTACCTGCACACTCCTCGTCCAGTGTGTGTGTGTGTGTGTGTGTGTGTGTGTGTGTGTGTGTGTGTGTGTGTGTGTGTGTGTGTGTGTGTGTGTGCAACCCACCTCCACAATGCTTCCCTCAGCTTTATGGCTTGTGCATTGGGTGGGCACCCCAAGCTTGGAGAGGAGCTCCTCAGTGGGTGTCAGTGGGAGCTGGATGGCTGGGCCCTCACCTGTGACTAGCTGATCCATTGCTATAGCAGCAGCCCTTTGACAGGCATGGTGGATGAGGTCAGTGACCCAATGCTGCTCATGCTCATAAGTTCTGCTGTGCAGGCCAGCATCATTTACCCTGTGGACCACACTGTTCCACAGGGCAGTCCTCTCACGCACATCTTCTGCTCTCCATCCAAATAACAGGGCATAATGTCCAATCACATATTGGGTGATTCAGTTTTCCCAACAGAGAATGCTGGTAGGCAAGCCCTCTGCATGTTACCTGTAACGGAAAAAAGGCACTAGCACTTCTGTAAACCAATAAACTGTAGAAAAAGTGCCAGGAAACGTTGGTAATCAGTCCATGCAGTTTTATTCCACAAATAGTTTAAAAACAGGTGAAAACAAAAGCAAACGCCAACTTGTATTAACGCTCTTCAGTAACAGTTCAGTGTGCGTTTTCGTCCTTCACAATAGGACTTCATCAGACAAATCTCCATAGTTGATTCCATTCATTAAATAGTGAATCAGCTTATTTTAATTATGACAATTATCCATAGACCTTTCTCTATTAATTCAAACTAACCTATCAAATTGCACACGCTCATGAATATTAATGCCCATCTGGGAAAAGTGCAGAATACTTTAAAATACGTAAATTCTTTGCTCTCATTTAAAAACTGTCATCATGTTCATTTATAAATATATACAATTTAAATATAAATATTCAATAAATAAATAAATAATTATGAATACATACATTAAAAAACTGTTGTTACCTGTAAGACATAAACAGGAAAAAAGGTTGCAGGTCCTCATACAGTTGTCAAAGTGCACATTAACAGTGGATATTACTTCCAAATAATTCACACTACACCATAGCCCTCCAAGCTACCATGGCTATAGCAGCACTCCTGGCCCTGAGCTTATCTTATTCCCCCCAATCTTGGACACTTTATTGCATAATCCTGTATTATCCATTCATTTCTGTGTAGAGGGTTGACAGTGGCCATCTTTCATGTGGATGGTGTGTAGATGGTGGAAAGTCTGTGTTTGACTGTGGTGTGTGATGGAGCTCTGAGCACATACCTGAGTTCATGTAGGAGGCAAACAGTGATGCTATTATGCCCCATGGAGATATGCTGTTGTTGCCATCTGTAGGCAATATGTACATGCTCACCATTGCTGAGGGGAAGAGTGTGGTTGATGTGCATATCCCTCATACAACTGGGGCGGACAGGGTGGCAATGTTCCCACCTAACCTGTGTGATACAGGTTGCCTATATTCATGGCATGTGTGTATGAGGTGTTCTTTACCCTCAATACAGGGTGAATTGTGTTGTTTCCTCTGAGACATACAACATATGTGGAGACACAGTTGCAATTGTCAGATATAGGTGGATTCACTTCCAAGTTGTTGCCTGCACCTATGTGTCCCTGTAGAGTCAATGTAACAACCTATTATGTGGCTTATGTATTGCTGCTGTCCACCAAAAGGGATTACTCTACCTTGGTGGAGGCTGGTTATACAGGTCATGTACTGCTGAGTCCATATAGCTACAGTGGATATAAAGGGCATACACCCCTGTTACAATGCCTGGTATTTATGCAATTGGAACATGGGACCAAAATATCTCATTTTAAAACAATTCCCACCTGTAATGTGACCTATAGCCTGTACAATTCAATTGAAGACATAACAATCCGGTCTGTGAAAACACATGGAAAGAATAATCATTACAATAAGTCAGATGAATGAGTGTGCACACCGTTAAAGTGATATGTTGTGTATGCACCTCTTGGGATGGTTAGAGCATTCATTTGTCTTGGTTTGGACTCTAACATTATGGCACATCTTCACTTGGAAATAGTTGCTCACCTTCCTAGAGACACCTTTTATTGTATTTCAATGGAATTGTACAGGTTAGGGGGTACATTCAAGATGAGAAACATTATGAAATGATCTTCTGTGGTCTGATTGTCATACAACACACAAACCTGGCTTTCCAACAGGGGTGTGTACACTTGTGATATCCACTGTATATAGGTGTTGATATAGCTGGTAGTGGTAGGCATGGACAGAGGGTCATAACACAGTTGGACACTTCTCCGATTAATACCTGATAATCATGCCTACTCTAGTACCCATATCAGTGCCAGTGAAATGCAACAACCAGTAGCTGTACACATTTATGTCTGTTGTATGCACTGACACTGAAATTACACACATGTGCAACACACGCAACCTATGTGCCTGACTGCTTGAAACCCATGTGATCAGTTTTGTGCTATCTAGCTGAACATTTACATTTATACACGTGCTCAGGGAATACCTGGTAGACATTTATGTTCTATGTTAGTATGGCACACTGTATTTACAGTCTTGCTGCGGAATCATACTTCTCAACCTGTTATAGCAGTACGTCTGGACAATGGCGCACATAAATGAGTGACAAAAGGGACATCAAAATTGATACTGTATTAATATAGCTGCAACATGCATTAGTATGTTGATTGCACAGTAGGCTTTGACATCACTGTGATAACCTGGAAGATGTCAATCATAAGTAGGCTATTATGTTACAATATCATTGCTCACAGACCTGCCAGTGGTGTGGCTGACATAACACAGGTATATGTGCATGTGACTAAAGATATCAGTCACAAATGTGCTTATTGTCCAGCAGAACACTGTACACTTGAATGTTATTAATTCAATATATCACATGCAGTTCAACACACATGTCTGCAACAGTACTTTACTATGCACATGCCCTATATAGGTCTCTTAGCTTTACAAGACAAACATGTGTCATACTCATATTCACAGGTAACATGGATATGGATAACATCCCATTAACTGGCCTAGCAGTGGCACAGTCACAACTGTTTGACAGACACCCCAGTGGTTGTCATATATGAGCTGTCATTTCCCAAGGGGAGTCAGGCTCCTGAGCTGTGATCATACCTCGCAAACTCTCAGAGCATCACATCTGGACAAAGCCAAAAATGATGGGGGGATAAATAGGGACATACTTTAAATATTCCTGTTACAGACATAGGAAGTTTGTATAATGATACATTTTGCATTACCTTGAATATTCTTAAGGATGTGGAGTGTTTGTCATTACTTGATGTACTCAATCCTCAGCTATTTGCCAGAAAAGTACAGATTTCAGGAGGAACAGACAAAAAACTATGATGGGAAAATCTGGACATTCTGTGAAGATCTGTACAGTTGAGAGGTATATCTGTGATCTCTACCACTGCAGAGAGGGCCAGATGCTATGGCCATAGCAGCTGATCAGCAGGACATTAGTACAGAAAGACTAGATGGGACATATATTTCTCCACATCACATTTCCCATTATCACAAAGTACTACATTTGATTACATGCTTACATATTCCACTTACCTTTTTTTCTTTCTTCTCTTTTCCAGTTTATATTTTATTTGATTTCTCTCTCTCTCTCTCTCTCTCTCTCTCTCTCTCTGCACTACAGGGTTAGAGCTGGCTTGAATACGTGGCAGCATGGCCTTTGAAGGTGATGCTCATGGTCAGGTGATGGCCTGTGTACCTATTGGGGTTCCCCACTTGCTAATTGCATGCAGAGCAGCTGTGTAGTTCTTCCAATAGCCAATGTCTTGGCAACACACTCCTATAACTGAGTACTCCATATGGGAGTTGGCCCTTTCCCTAACTTGTGAGGAAGACATCCTGGAGCTATGTGTGCTACTACCTCTTACAACAAGACTTGTGGAGACAAGCCAACTAAATGGTGGAGAAGGTTCAAGACTTAGGGAAAGAATGTAAGTATTGGTGTTATATATTTGGAATTCTGCTGGTTTAACAGGGTTTGTCTGCATATGCTACTTCTGCATGGGTTTCAGTCTGACAAAGTTCTGTCTTTGCATAGCTCTCAACTGTAGGGCCATCCACATAATGGCCACAGGTTAGCCTATTATGTCGGTCTGTTCCCCAAACAGGTGCTGTCCTTGGCAAATCAGTAGCATACTCTGGTGATTGTATTATGTAAATAGTAACATCCATTTGTTTTTCTGACTTTATATCCCTCAGAAAAGATACATTACAACTAACCCTGTAACACCAGCAACTTTTTCAGTGTATAACAGCAATATTTCAAGTATGTCCATGTATATGGGCCTCTGTCCACCAATTATGTCAGGCTTTGTCCAGATGTCATACAGTAGGAGGTTGATAGGTATACTGGTCTATCATTATTTAGTGTTGCCATTCCTGCTGAAGGGATAGGCTGGGAAACATGTTGAAGTCTGTACATTCAAGAGGTTGGTGTATAGAGAATGCTCTTAGATGCCCTAGTAACATATTTTATGTGGGGGACAGTAACACATGTTTTAAAACTAGGCTGTTAGAACATGTGAGACATATTACTGATAAGAAATATGACAGTTATATAGCCATGCATTTGAATAAATCTCACCATGGGGACAGTAATGGATTCCAAGGTACTGTTTTTTGAAAAAGTCTGTTCCTCAATTTGATTAAACATTCATAAAAGGACAATTGTTATGCACAGACTCATTTTAACTGTGATATTTTATCCTGTAGGTGGTTAAATGAGGAGTGTAACTGGAGGCTATGTATTTAATTATGTAATTAGGTGTTTATTGCTTCTTGTGATTAAGGCATGCATTTCTCGTAATGTTTTACTCCTTGAAGGTCTTGGCCAAGACATCAGAGTATAATAAACATGTGTGAATTACAGGCTGGTTGTATTTCTCTTTGCTATGCTCAGACATTTTATTTGTTTTGCTAAGAGGTTGTTGTATGTCTGGTCATTGTGTATGGCCTATCATGATTTTGTAGCAGTGTACTGTTCACTTATTTATTTGGATTTTGGGGGGGGGGGCAGATGTGAGTGTCATGCCTGCTTTTGTATCCAACTGTGGAAGATGCCCCAGTTATGAGTGGTCTATCAGCAGCATATGTTTGTATGGGCATTTTCTGACATGTACATATATGTATATATATCTATATATATATCTATATATATATATATATATATATATATATATATATATATATATATATATATATATGTATATATATAGGATCCATACCATTTATCGAATGACTGTTTCACAAGTGCTTTTCACCGAAAAAACACTTTTGTGACAGTGTGCTAAAATAAAAAACAAAAATGTGAGGAAATGGCTGTTGCTGAGAGTTGTAGCACAGTGAGGGATAAGGGAATATTCCCTTTTTCCCACTGTAGTGCAATCTCAAAGTGAGAATATAAAAGTAGGGGGGTGTGGGAGGCACAACCTTTCACATGGGGAGTGCAGGAGTGCCCCCTGGGTAAATGTGAGTACTGTGTTTTTTTTTTTTTATTTTGTTATTTTTTTTAAATTTTTTGCACACTTTAATGAAAGTGCTTTTTTGGTAAAAAGCACTTTTGCTAAAATATGTTTGTCCATTTACATTTCATGGAAATGTGATTTTATGCAATAGTACTAGATCCATCTATATATATATATATATATATATATATATATATATATATGTGTGTGTGTGTGTGTGTGTGTGTGTGTATATGTATGTATGTGCGTATATATATATATATATATATATATATATATATATATATATATATATATATATATATCTGTGTACACACCTCAGTATTTATTGGTAATATATCTATATATTGTTATACACATATATGAATCTCCATACATCTCTCTCTCTCTCTTTATGTATATGTTTCTTTTCAGATATATACATTTGTAGATACCAATTCTTCCTACTTGCACGGTATCTCTTCCCTACTGTAAACTGGCTATAAAAAAGGGTATGTTTCAGAAAGCATTTTAAAGCAGTCTAGCTGAGGTGGCTTCCTGGTAAATTGCATTGCCTATTATGTGCAGTGTCCTGGGTTTAAGACCTGCAAGTGCTGTTTAATTTGTTGCTAGGCAGAACAAGGATTGTTGGATACAAAGTGATTAAGGCAGTTTTGAGCAGCTTTAAGCATGTTTGCGCGGATTTGCACTCCGGTAAGTGGTGCTAACGTGTGGTTAAATGAACAGGTGTTTACACAATGTAAGCTTCACTTACCACTGTGCAAATCTGCTTAACATTTACATTTAAACAATGTTGAAACCTGCTAAGCTTAGCTCAGCCCTGGTAACCAGTGATCACATTCCAGTCTGATAAAATAGCAGGGTAATGACATCTTTAATAAGTATATTTACTTTCCTGTACATAACATGTTCTATGTGCCGTCATTACAGTAGCAAGGGGTGTGACTATACTGTATGGGACACCTGGGTATACATGGGTAGTACCACAATCTTTTCTTATTGTATTTGTTTCATACATGAGTAGTATCTCAGGTTATATGCAGTCACACTTGCATGTTACACCAGCTACAGTGTCAGTAGGGACAAAGCTTGAGGTGAGGCTGTGCTTGAACAGGGCACACAGGTGATGTGACAAGTCACTCTGTAGTTCATGTAGCACACAGTCAGGGATATTGTCAGGCCCCACGGAAGCTGTATTCTTGGCCTTGGACAGTGGTGTTTAACCTGTGCAGCAGTAATACTGGGTACCTGGCAGTATACTGGTATTGTGATTGGTCCTTTTGGGGGGGGAGATGGGTAAAGTTTTCATTCATTATGTCAGCCAGTATATTGGCAATATTTATTGGCTCAGTCTAGGAGGTACTATTGTCTAGTGGTTCAAAACAAACTGTGGTATTGCCATTGAGATTCTTTACATAACTGTATGAGGCCTTGTGGTTGTCTTTACTATGTGCTCCAATTCTGTTGTCACAGATAACTTTGTAGTATTTGATGAGGGATCTCAACTTTTAATTGAGGCTGATAAGGGTTTTTTTTTCCAGTCTTGGGACTTTACCTTATTCCATATCAGTTCCCTCCTTCTGTTATACAGTTTCTTTATGGCTGGGGACCACCACATCACCTTCCTCTTTTTGGAGGTGTGGGTCCTTTTTCTATTAGGTATGGCGGTATCCATGCATTTGTGTATGTGTGTATGTGTGTATGTGTTCATAGTGTATTTTTGTTTTATTCAGCAGTCATGCAACTAGTCTCCGTTTGCATGGCTGCCATGAGGTTAACTGACTCTGTTTTTATGAGGCCATAGTTAGCTTTACACAGGATTTTCCTGGCAGTTACCTGTGCGGGGGGGGGGGGGCTGTGGATTTCCAAAGGTGATTAATTTGTGTTAAGATATAACAAGGGAAGAGTTGACTATTGATGTTTAGCAACAGTCACCCATGTTAGCAAGGACCAGGTCGATGTGATGGGCATGTACATCAGTACATGAGTAGCTTTCCCGTGAATGATGGGGTAGTTGAATTCAACCAATATGAGAGTGTTAGGTTGGTCACTAATATTCTCCAGTGTATTTAGGAACATGGAGGGTGAGTCTTGAGACATGTTTGGGGACCTATAGCAGGCTACAACCTAAACGACTGTCTTACACAATGTTAGCTACACCTGCAGGATCTGTAATGCATAATGTTGGTCTACCACTCTGGAGGTGTGTGCATCCTTAACAAATATGGAAATACCACCACCTTTGGCACTTCAGTCCAAGTTCTGCAGCCAAAAGTTGTGGAATGAGTTATAGCCTGGTAGTGCAGGAGTGCTTCCTGCTGTCTTTAACCAGGTCTCTGTTACAGCACAGATGTCATTGTTCCCCATTTTAAGGAATACATCCAATGAGTGCATTTTCAGATTTAGACTTCTAGTGTGCAGCAGCATGAACCTCAGATTGCATGTGTTTATAGCTGTCATATATTTCTGTAGATTTATGTATATATGCATATATATATATGTATTCACATTTCTATATATGTGTGTGCATGCATATATGTAGATATAAAAGTGGATGTATATCTATATATATATATATATATATATATATATATATATATATATATGTGTGTGTGTGTGTGTGTGTATTATGTATAGATTTGTCCACATATATGGATCTCCATACATATATACATGTATATATAGAGAAACTGACTGATTCTACAGACTCCTTTCCCTACTGTTGAATGACTGTGCTAACTGATATGTTTGGAATGTCATCATTATTTTATAGGGCTTGGATGGTGTAATGGTACATTGCTTTTATTGTTGTTTACATGACCCTGGGTTCCAGACTTGGCAGGTCTTAATATTTTGTTGCAAGGCAGAACAGTTCTGTTGGGGAGGAAGGGATAAGGGCAATAATTAAAATAGGTCCCTAGTTTGGGCCCCTTCACCTCCGTTTAGACAGACTTTGGACAGTTTTGTTGCAGTAAGAGGTTCAGAGTGTGGATCTGATGTCTGACTGCACTATATATATATATATATATATATATATATATATATATATATATATATATATATATATATGTATATAAGTAGATAGTAATCACTCCTTTGATAATCATATTGCCAAGGTGGTTAGAAAATCCTTCTATGTGGCCCACCTAATCACAAAATGGTTCACATCTACAACAAAAGAGGTTATTGTGCCCCTCTACTCATCACTCATCAGACCCATCATAGAGTATAATTCCCCATTTGGGATTTACCTTACAAGACACCTGCAACAGCTGCAAAGACCACAGAAGTACCTCACCAAGAGGATTACTGGCCTCAAACAAATGCCATATGCAGCCCGCCTGAAGAAACTCCAGCTGTACTCGGTTGCATACCACTTACTCAGAGGTGATCTCTGCCTGACATGCAAGGGCATGTCCAACCCAAAATTGATGGACATGCTCCACCTAAAAAAAAAAAAACAAATCCCCAAGAGCCACAGGCTCTAGCATTCTAAACCTCACCACAGCGATAAATAGGATGTGCTGGAGGGATAGATTCCTGTCCCAAAGACTCCCTATGCTTTGGAACAGGATTCCAATCTACATTAGGCAGAGCCCCTCACTAACACTGTTCAAGATAAGCCTTGACAAGTGGATGGGAAAAAGAAAATTTACCCCAGGGATCACTGCAGTGGCTCTGCTGGACAGAGGCACAGGGAACTAATGGCACTGCTGGACCAAGGCACGGGGAACTAATCTAAGGTGGCAGTGAAAGCCAACACATTCTGACTAGGCTTATAGATACCCTCGGGCAGATAGCTTAGTACTTACCTATGAACCTATGAACCTATATATATATATATATATATATATATATATATATATATATATATATTCAGATATATGTATATATGTATATATATATATATATTGATAACATTTGTTTACATACATACTGAGATATTTATATATTTATATATATATATATATATATATATATATATATATATATGTGTATGCATCTCCATACACATATGCATTTATATCTATGTACAACACATGACTAATGTTAAAAAACCCTTTTCCTAGTGTTGAATGACTCTGCTGCAGGATGTGTTTGAAAAAACATTAACCATATAAACAGCTCAAATGGGTTAGTGGTAAATTGCTGTGACTATGATATGCAGGGTCATGGGTTCAGGACTTACTAGGGCCGATTATTTTGTTGCTGGGCAGAACAAGGGCTGTTGGATACAGAGTGATTAGGACACTTTTAAGCAGTTGAAAGCAGGTTTGTGCGGGTTTTCGCAGTGGTAATCAATGCTATCTTCCAGTTAAATATGCTGACAGACAGCCTTAAAATGGTTGACCTGTGTAAGCATCTCTTAGCACTGAGAAAAACAGGCTTACTCCCACTTATCCCTGAGCTAATTTCTTTAAAAGAAAATAAAAAAGGGGTGAGGCCAGTGGTGATAAAGGGGGCACGAAGAGGGAAATGCAATATGAAAGATAGCTAGGGATGTGCAGGATGGGTGTAGGGAAGGTCCATAGCTGTCCATTTCTTCTACAGCAACAGCTGTCTATATATACTGGATTTGGAGGAAAATTTGGACAATCACACCACTGAGAGAGGGGTGAGGACAACAATAATGTGTTCTGAAGCAAATTAGACCAGACTACATGTGTCCAGTGGACACATGTACAAAATGGACAGCTATGTATGGGGTGACTTTTTTGGGGGAACAGATTGCCCTTTTTATTTTGTTTTTTTAAAGTGAGAGTGGGATGTTGGGGAAGGATAGTAGTTATATTTGGGGAGGTAGGTTGGGTAGGAAGACAGACAAGACAGCATACAGGGGTGGTATATGAAACATGTAGGGTAAACACATTGAACGGGGGGAGTGTTTGGTAATCAGAAGCCCACAAACCCCTAAATGTATACAGTTTGACTGAGGTCCCCACCCATGGGCAGTCACCACTGCACCTTCACGACCCCAAAGGTGGCTGTGCTGGGGGCTGAGCAGGAGGGGCAGGCTGACCCTCTAAATACACCATGCAGCCCTCAAGCTGGTGTAGCAGATCTCCCAATTCTTTGCAAAGTTCACTATGTATGAGACCTAAGACCTGGCTTTTGGTGACAGGATCCTGTCCATGCCCATGCCCAGTGGAGGGATGAGCCCCATCTCCTGAAGTGGTTCCACCCGAAGGTGGTGCAGGACCAGTGGACGAGGAGGCCCCGGAGTGGGTCCAAAATGTGCTGGGGCCCAGTGCCATGGCCATATGACACAGTAGAGGTGGATCCACTGGGATTGGCCTTCTCAGATGTGCTATGGTGTTGCAGTTTTAGAAAATATGTTGGTTAGTAATGGTAAACATATTCCAGGATTAGTTCTAACAGCATGCATGAGTATTCCCATTAACCCAAAACAGCAGATTTGGAACATCTGCATAGCAAGCAGAACACATGCATATATGGAACCACAGTGAGCATTACACTGGCATGCAGGTTACATTGATAGCAACGGGCCACCAATGATAGTATTTGAACATGGAACACTAATTGGGATACATTTCAACATTTGCAGAACAATAGGAGACATGTCCCAACAGTAGGTTTGGTGGAAAACATAAACATTCATGTGTTTAGATTATTGGTGAAGATAAGGTGGGGGGAGAGAGAGAGATGTCAGTTAACAAATGTAGGTTCTTGCAGTGGTCACAGCTTTGATGGTCATTGCTCTAATCATTACTCTACAGGTATTATTACAACAACCTATGGCCTTGGGTTGGGCAGTGGTATGTTTGTACAAAGTGTATAATTACAGCCTTCTTATAGCTAATGTATACCTTCTCTTACTTGGAAGACCTGTGGAAGGAATGTTTGTTAATATTACCTGACTTTCTACCCATATTCACATAGTCAGGGTTACATATGTGTGCTCATACTGTGTGTGTGTGTGTGTGTGTGTGTGTGTGTGTGTGTGTGTGTGTGTGTGTGTGTGTGTGTGTGTGTGTGTGTGTGTGTGTGTGTGTGTGTGTGTGTGTGTGTGTGTGTGTGTGTGTGTGCACGCTACTGCCATATTCTGCCTTGATTTCTATCGGTCACCCTCGTTGTTGGTAGCAGGGACCAGTAGCTTTCACAGCAAGATACTTTTGAATATTTCTTGGGGGAGACCACTTGGTGTTTGTACTTATTTTGCTGTCATTTGCAGCTTTGGGGTTGGACCATGAGTGTTGGACACAGTATAACTACTTCCTTCATATAGCTACTTTATACCTTCTCTTACCTGGAAGACCTGTGGAGGGAATGTCTGTTAACAGTACCTAACTGTATCTACACATATTCACACAATACTAGTTGAAGTTATGCATACAGCTTACTACAACTCCCAGGATTTGAACAGTGGCTGTTTCTTCTAAAAATACAAGTTTGTTTTTCATCAAAGGAGCTATTGAGAAAGTGCTGTTCCTTTCTTGATTGATTTCTGTCTCCTTCTCTCTTTGTTGTACAATATGACCTTGTAAATACAACATTCTTATACATACATTCCTATACATACGTTTTGAGATAGCACAGTGTGGAAAACAATGGTTAACACAACATTAGTATTCAGATATCAGATATTGGTGTGTGACATTTTTCATGTCAGATGAGACTTAGTTGCTATGCATAACCTGTACACATTTCAATTCATACCATACCAGATTAAACACAACCAGTCCAGGGTTTTGAATTTTATTGACAGGCAGTTACAATTTTATTTATATATAACCTATATGAGACTATTACTGTAATATTGTTTGGTTTATTCAGTACAAACCATACCCATTTTTAATATTGCCAGGTGACATTCTACTCCTTTATATTTATTTGGTATGAATACTACAAGTTAGATTTTTACTCACAGCCTTTGCAATCTGCTGGCATGGGCTTCTTGGTTTTCATCCCACTCACCGGGAGCTGTAAAGAAGATATAGAAACATTTATGCTTACATATCCATCATATACACAGGCTGGACATTGGTAAATAGTTATTGATATGAACATTTACACATGCCAGGAACGTCAACCCTCTGTCATGCTTCTTGGACCCAGTGGTTCAAGAGCTCCCTCTTCCTCTGCTTCAAGTCAGCATAGTGGTGTCAGGTCTGCTCACCAGTCTAAGAGATGCCAGTGGCACTGGTAAGGTCATGGGCAAGACTTTCCGAGGCCTCCGCTTTACATTGGGAGCCCTGGTACTGGTCCTGCAGCAGTCTCATGTCGTGGTTTTTAACAAGGAGTTCTACCATGACCTTGGACTCCTGTATGCCCCAGCGCTGTGCCGGAAAGGGCATGCCCTCTCCAACTCCTGCCATACTGCCTACAGTGGGGAGCTACAACCAGTTATGAGCTGTATTCCCACCTGCGAGGTTTAAATACAGCTGATTTCCTGCCCTTTGCCATGATTGGATGGTTTTGAATATGCTGAGCTAAGCTAAGCTACAGGCAAACCTGCTTAGCTAAGGTTGGCAGTGCATAAATGGGCAGGTTCAGCACTGTTTACCAATGGGCAAATCCACTTAGCTGGGCTAGTCATTGCTTAGCATTCATATTTAAGCTATGCTTACACCCGGTCAGCATAACTGTGCAATGCTTAACATTGCTTATGTTTTATTTTATGGACTATCAACTGCATGAGATTAATTCATCATTCCTGGCATATTATAATTTTGTTTACCTTCCCTGACATTCTCCAATGTGCTTTTATTACATTTATTCTTGTGTGACTATACTGTATGGGGCACTTTTGTTTATATAAGGGTTTCACAACTTAATTACACCGACACCTCACATCTGGTCCTACTACACTACTCTGGTTAACAAATATATGTTATTTACTACCTAATAATTAAAAAAATAAATTATGTACTGCTTTCACAAGTAAAATGCTTATTGGTATTACTGGGGATCAACAACTACTTGGAAAGCAAACACTCTAACCACTTCACTATTTCCACATTGCTATGCTTTGAAGTATATACCTATTTAGCTTGTTATGATGTGTAAGCTAGGCTAAGCAGAGCTGCATGATGTGCACACCTGCTCAGCTACACTTAAACTTTATAGGTTCATAGGTTCATAGGTAGGAACTAGGCTATTGGCCCTAGGGCCTATATAAGCCTAGCCAAATGGTACCCTGGCTTTTGCCACCCAAGAAAATAATTTTCCTGTGTCCCTGTCAAGCAGAGCCACAGAAGTGATCTCTGGGGTGAATTTCCTATCTCCCATCCAATCATCATGATTTTTCTTGAAGAGTGCTAATGAGGAGGTTTGTTTGATATAGATAGGTAGTTTGTTCCAGAGTATGGGAAGTCTCTGAGACAGGAAGCTATCCCTCCAGCATGTTCTGTTTATTGTGGTGACAAGGTTTAGGTCCCTAGAGCATGTAGCTTGGAGGGATTGGGATTTTTTTATGTGAGCATGTTCAACAGCTCTGGGTTTGACATAGCTTTGTATGTTAGGCAGAGATCGCCTCTGAGTAGGCGATATGCGACAGAGTAAAGCTGGAGTTTTTTGACACGGTCTGTGTAGGGCATTCCTCTTTGTGAGGTATTTCTGTGGCCTTTCCAGTTGTTGTAGATGCCTTGTGAGGTACATACCAAAAGGGGCGTTGTACTCTATAATGGGTTTAATGAGTGATGAATAGAGGGGAACAATGACCTCTTTTTTTCCTGGATGGGAAACCTTTTGTGATAAGGTGTGCCACATAGAAGGATTTCCTGACTACTGTGGCGATGTGATTATCAAAGGAGAGACTACTGTCCACCTGTGTCCCAAGGTCTCTTATCACACCTTCGGTGTTAAGTAGACTACCGCCTATGTGGTAGTTCATGGGTACAGAGTATTTACCTAAAGGGATGACAATGCACGTTTTGGCACTGAGTATGAGGCCATGGCTTTGACACCAGGCATCTGTCTCAGTGAGGCCCTTTTGTAGGATATCCACATTGTTAGGAGATTTGATTATGGCTCCTAGTTTGCAGTCATCTGTAAATTTTGTTAGCCATAGACCTTCTGTGTTAGTCTGTACTTCAGCGAAGTAGATACCAAACAGGAGAGGACATAGGACTGAACTCTGTGGTACTCCATGTGTCACTGATCTGAAGTTGGATTTAGAATCTGCTACTTTCACAGTGTGGGTTCGTTCAGTGAGCCAGTTGGCAACCCATCCTGTGACAAAGGGATTTATACCTAGTTTAGTGAGTTTGTCTATAATTCCAGAGTGGGGGATGGTGTCAAAAGCCTTGGCGAGATCTAGATAGGCTGTGTGTACCACCATACCCTCATCAGCAGCTTTGGTGACCGCTTCAAAGAAGTCTATCAGATTTAGGAGACATGATCTGCCTTTTACAAACCCAAACTGGGTAGGGTCCAGAGTTTGGAGATTACCAATGTCATTGTTTATAAGTTCCATGATGATATCCTCCATAACTTTGCAGACCAGGCTTGTCAGGCTAATGGGGCAGTAGTTCCCGAGGTCCATGGTGGCTCCCCCTTTGTGGAGTGGGATAACTGTTGCTGTGCGCCATTCAGTGGGCACAAAGCCTGAAGTGAGGCTATGATTGAACATGGTACTTAGGTGGGGTGCCAGTTCATTCTGTAGTTCATGTAGAATGCAGCCTGGGATGTTGTCAGGTCCCATGGATGCTGTGCTCTTGGCTTTGGAGAGTGTGTTTTTTACCTGTGCAGCAGTGATTATAGGTATTTTGTATTCTTTTGGTATAGAG
Source organism: Protopterus annectens (assembly GCF_019279795.1). Classification (NCBI taxonomy): domain Eukaryota; kingdom Metazoa; phylum Chordata; order Ceratodontiformes; family Protopteridae; genus Protopterus; species Protopterus annectens. Next base: position 463,169,988 of record NC_056734.1, on the reverse strand, counting down.
ATGGGCTCATTAGGGGATGAGAGAGGGGTAAAGTTAGCACTGAACCTATCTGCCAGGATGTTGGCAATATCAGTTGGTTCTGTATATTTAGTGCAATTGTGTTGTAACTCAGAGCAGATCTGAGTGTTGCCATTGAGATTCTTGACATAGCAATAGAATACTTTGTGGTTGTCTTTAGAATCAGTGGCAATTTTTTTTTCGTAACTAGCTTTGGAGGATTTTATGAGGGGATCACAGCTTCTTACTGAGGCTGACCACGGAGTTCCCCCAGTCATGGGATTTTACTCTTTTTTTGCAACAGTTTCTTTCTTCTGTTTAGAGTTTGTTTACAGTAGGGGACCACCAGATTTGCTTCCTTTTTTTGGAGGATAGCATCTTGGCTCTGTTAGGGATTACACGATCCATGCACTCGTCTAAGTGCTTACAAAGTGCAATTGTATAGGATTCAGCAGTTGTAACTCTACTGTCCATCAGCATGGGTGTCGTGAAGTTTGCCACTTCTGTCTTAAGAAGTGTGAAGTTGGCTTTGGAGGAATGTTTTACTGTGGTTTCCCTAATGGGGGGTGGGGTGCGGCTGGGATGTGCATGTCTAGGGTGATTTGCTTGTGGTCAGATCTGACCAATGAGGAATTGACCTCTGTTGGTAATGACCAGGTCTAGGATATTGCTGCCCCTGGTGGGGGTGTGGATAAGTTGATCCAAGGTATTGGAATTTATGAATTCCAGAAAACGTTGGGTGCAAGAGTTGGTACATGAGTAGCTTTCCCAGTTAATGGTGGAGTAGTTGAAATTGCCCATTATTAAGGTGTTAGGTTGTACGTTAATATTTTCCAGTATATCAAGAAATGAGGAGTGAGAAACCTGGGGCATGGTGGGGGATCTGTAGCAAGCTACAATTTGCATTGCGGTCTTGCCCAGAGTTAGTTGCACTTGGATAATCTTAGATACATTATGCTGAGCAACTAGCCTGGAGGTGTGGATATCCTTAATGAATATGGACATGCCTCCAACTTTACTGCTTCAGTCCAAGTTAGGTGGCCGAAAGGTGTGGTATGAATTATAGCCTGGTAATGCAGGAGTGCTCTCTGGAGCCTTGAACCAGTTCTCTGTCATTGCACAGATGTCGATGTTCTCCATTTTAAGGAGTGCCTCGAGTGAGTGCATTTTGAGGTTTAGACTTCTAGCATTGAGTAGCATTACCCTCAGATTTTGCTTGTTGTACCTGTTACGGTGGTGAATTTTTCATTTGAATCTTGCCTAAAAAAGGCACTATAGGTGCAGCAAGAGCCTTAGCCAGTATCCAGAATCCCAAGGGTGACAGGTGCAGGCCATCTCTGGAAAAGCATTGTGGTTTGTCGATTATGTCATCCCAGGCAGACAGATACTGGATCCCCTTAGAATGACACCAGAACTCTAGCCAATTGTTGAAGTCAATCATTTTGTCCTTGTACTGTGGTATCATTCTGGGTGATGGCAGGATGCTACTCAGGGCTAGGATCATACCTGCTTGGGCTACAAGATCAGAAAGCTCCTCCATGTCTCCTTTCATGTAGTCTAGGGAGGTACATCTCAGGTCATTCACACCAACATGGACAATGACAGAGTCATATTTGTACTTACTGTGGAGTGACCTGAGTGCATGTGTTATGTGGCAGATCCTGGCACCTGACAGGCAGGTGACAGTGACTTTCTCCTTGTGTAGCCTGGTGAGTGGAACATCAGTATGCCTGACTATAGAGTCATGTATGACTAGAGTGTTAGGTACGTTGTTATGCCTTATGGACTGTGGTTGAGTGGCACACTGAGTTTGTGGGCTATGTGTCATTTGGGTTGTGTTGGGGGTTGGAGGTTGCTTGCGTTTCTGCTTTGGAGGTCCCTGTTGCTTGGGTGGATTTTTTTGAGAGCCTCCATTAATGTAGGTGTGTGTTTTGTGTTTCTATGTGTGTGTTTTGGTGGTGTAGGTTTTGAGGGACTATGTGATGAGTGTGGTGTGGTGCAAGTGTCTACCTTCTACTCTTGACTGTCTAGTCCAGTCTTGGGTGAAGAGAACTTTGCTTCCAGTTTGGTTATATAAGTGCATCTCTCACAGGTTGTAGTGTTGGGTCGTAGGAGGAGAGGGTTGTCTGTGTACATGAGGCAATTGCTGCATTACCCCAAGATGCCCAGATTCATCAGGTTGACAGGAGAAAACACCAGGAGCTGACCCTTAGACATGCCTGGATATGTGCTTATTTGTTAAGTACTAAAAACTGTTTTCCTCTAGACAAGTGAGGAAAGTTGAGTGCTGTAGTAATTTGTAGCTTGTTTAGTGCTTACAATGAGTTCTGAACAAGTGCTGAGCTCAAAGAAACAGATTTGAGTGCTGAAACTAGAAAACTGGCTAGTTCTAAGAAACAAAATTAAACTAGAAGGCTTCCCTCCAACATAGAAAGGCTTGTGGGCTCAGAAGCTTACAAACAGTCCTGGATATAGAAATAATCTGTAGCTGGACTAGACAACTTATAGGAAAGGCAGGAAACAAGCTTAGAAATTGTTTTTTTTTTTTTTTTATAAAGTGGAAAGGGGAAAGGAGGAGCAGAAGCTAACTGTGTTGGCCTTCTCAAATGTTCTCCCCGGAAAAGGTAGAATGAGGTAATGACACCAGACTGGGAGGAGTGTCCCAGATCAAATTTACAGTAGGGGTGGGCAACTGCAAAGCCACCAAGTATAAATACAGGACAGGAAAAGGGAGAGAGAGGGTGGAAAACAAAAATCAGAACAAGCAAGCCCAACCAGATGCTTAACAATTGTTGAAAATTCTACTTAATACCTCACACACAGTGAGTAAAATAAAAGTGCTACAAATAACTCAGGATACTTAATGTTATATATCTCAGATTCGTTAGCTAAGAGCCCTTCCCCCAACTTCCTCCAATTAGCTCAGTGTGAAATGGCAGAAACAGTCACAAGTTAACTTTTAAGTAACAAAGCTGAAACCTGAAACAACTTTAAAAAAAAGCATGAAATAACCAATGAGGTGCTTATTCCAAGGCGTATCCCAGGCAACCCCATTCAGCCAATGACCACAAACAATTCACTCTCACTGAAATGCTATACTGGCCTTGGCTAAGCTATGATGACCTGGGACATGTGCTCAGACACACAACCTCTAATAACAAACAACTAAGCCCAAAACACAATCCTGAGTATGGACAGTGCTACACTACCAACACTACTTAGGTAGAAAAAACTGCAGAAATGTTTAAACAAATAGAGGATAAAGGAGACTCCAGAGAATGCTTTTAAATGCAAACAAGTTATATGATACACTCCTGGCAGGAAATCAGAACAAACAAACCCAACCAGATGCTTAACAATTGTAGAAAATTCTACTTAATACCTCACATACAGTGATTAAAATAAAAATGCTACAAATAACTCAGAAATAAGCAAAAAACTGGATATTTAATGCTATATATCTCAGATTCGTTATCTCAAAGCCCTTCCTCTGACTTCTTCTGATTAGCTCAGTGTGAAATGGCAGAAACAGTCACAAGTTAACTTCTAAGTAACAAAGTTGAAACCTGAAACAACTTAAAAAAAGCTTGAAATAACCAATGTGGTGCTTATTCCAAGGCGTAGTCCAGGCAACCCCAGTTAGCCAATGACCACAAACAATTCACTCTCACTGAAATGCTATACTGGCCTTGGTTAAGCTATGATGACCTGGGACATGTGCTCAGACACACAGCCTCTAATAACAAACAGCTAGGCCCAGAACACAAGCCTGATTATGGACAATGCTACACTACCAACACTAACTTAGGTAGAAAAAACTGCAGAAATGTTTAAACAGATAAAGGATCAAGGAGACTCCAGAGAATGCTTTTAAATGCAAACAAGTTATATGATGCACCCCTAGCAGGAAATCAGAACAAACAAACCCAACCAGATGCTTAACAATTGTAGAAAATTCTACTTAATACCTCACACACAGTGAGTAAAGTAAAAGTGCTACAAATAACTCAGAAATAAGCAAAAAACAGGATACTTAATGTTATATATCTCAGATTTGTTAGCTCAGAGCCCTTCCTCTGACTTCCTCTGATTAGCTCAGTCTGAAATGGCAGAAACAGTCACAAGTTAACTTCTAAGTAACAAAGTTGAAACCTGAAACAACTTAAAAAAAGCTTGAAATAACCAATGCGGTGCTTATTCCAAGGCGTAGTCCAGGCAACCCCAGTTAGCCAATGACCACAAACAATTCACTCTCACTGAAATGCTATACTGGCCTTGGCTAAGCTATGATGACCTGGGACATGTGCTCAGACACACAGCCTCTAATAACAAACAGCTAGGCCCAGAACACAAGCCTGATTATGGACAATGCTACACTACCAACACTAACTTAGGTAGAAAAAACTGCAGAAATGTTTAAACAGATAAAGGATCAAGGAGACTCCAGAGAATGCTTTTAAATGCAAACAAGTTATATGATGCACCCCTAGCAGGAAATCAGAACAAACAAACCCAACCAGATGCTTAACAATTGTAGAAAATTCTACTTAATACCTCACACACAGTGAGTAAAGTAAAAGTGCTACAAATAACTCAGAAATAAGCAAAAAACAGGATACTTAATGTTATATATCTCAGATTTGTTAGCTCAGAGCCCTTCCTCTGACTTCCTCTGATTAGCTCAGTGTGAAATGGCATTTTTGTGAACTGAAAAAAATTAAACGGCTGTGTTTTATTTTTGTACTGTAGGTATATGCACATTGATTTCTGCAACATTATCTGTGGGGGACTATGCTTTTAAATCTGTGATGGCATGACAGGCTTTGTATTTGAGAGGTATGCTCCATGGACACTAACAGTGCCCGCCATACCTCTCAACTGTACACATTGTCACAGAATGCCCAGATATTTGCCTTATATTTTTGGCCCGTTTTTCATACAATTGTGGCTTTCTGGCAGATTAGTGGCAAAGCATTATGGACTGCATTAGGAAATAATGGTAGACATTTGAGTTTACACTTCATACCCTTTGTGGACTTCAATCTAATGTGAAGCCTGTCATTCTATCAACTTTGTACATTTGTGAGAGCAATATCTCACGTTTGTCCATGGCATTGTCCAGATTACTTATCCAGTTGACAAGTAATGGTGTCCAAGGACACTCTTGCTATATTTAGATAGCCGTACTGAAATTATGGACTGCAGGGGGAATGTGTATACTGAGACCACTGCTCTCAGACACACACCCTGCATTCGTGCACAGAATGGTGTCCATTTTAGAGCATGGCAACACACCTTAATGAATATGCATGGCACGCTGCCATGCTACATGGGAATGGTCCCTTCCATGCAAGAATAAGTTATTCTTGCATGGACATTTGCTGAATCCCAGGTAGTATATCAATGCACTGAGTTTGTGAGACTTTGAGGGACACCACTGAGAATATTTCCTTCTAGTATTATTGTTTCATGTTGTATATGGTGGGATTTCCAGTTTAGGATATTTTCCACAGTGGTAATGTTTTTACCTAATGGGATATATATGGCTGCTAAGCAAAGGGTTTTCCTGTTATTAATTATGATATGTGATACAAGGAATTCTGCATTATTAAACTGTGGTATCTCCTATACATATATGGTTATATTAAAAAATTCTTGCAGATGATAGCTATGCCGCCTGCCTGCTTATTTTATCTGACAATCCTAATTATACTGAAACTAAGTTGGGTAATTTCATTGCAATTTATGTCTTATTTTTCAGCCATGTTTCCATAGCTATGATTACATCTTGGAATATGTGGCAATAAAAAGCATGTATGTCCTGGATTTTATTGCATATGCTTCTAAGAGTAATATTTAGGAAGAGGAGACTGGAATTGGAGGATGGGAGAGGAAAAGAGAATAGTTAATTTAATGCTGTGCTGTTAGTGTGGTGTTTTTGCTTTAGTGTGGGGCCAGAGTTTGGGTAAATGCCTCCATTGATTTTTTTGGGTGGAAATATTATGAAAGAAAGTATGTAGTCAAATGCATTTGTGCTTTAGTTTTATTGGATTTTGTATGGTAACATGCTTACATTTAAGATATCTATAATTGAAAAAATCTATGAAGTTTTGCTGGTACAATGTGGATGCAGTGGTGATTGATAGACTTGGTAGCTGTTCGTATCGCAACTATGGATTTGTAGGACTATTAATTACATTTATTTGGGAGGTATGGTAGCTGGTAAAGAGTGCTAATATGCCAGAGGCATACTAACAGGGTCTGAGTCAGAGACATTTTTAGAATATGTAAGCTAGATTTTGCTAAAGATAGTTTGCACTGTAAATTATTACTCTGCAAGAGTAGTTTTAGTTACAGCAGTATAACCTCTGAAAGGACAAGCTGGGTGCAACACTTTAAGTAAATGAGATAGAGATGCTAGTTGTACAGCAACTGTGATTGAGTTATGTTCTGATTGTTGTGATACAGAGATAGACTAGAGGAAGTGTAGGGGAGAGTTTGGATATTTCAAATATAGAGTATGAGGAGGTGGATGGGAACTGGGGGTAGGGTAGGGGAGAGGACTGAGTACATGCATAGTGAGGGTGAATAGAAAGGGGCCCAACCATTGAATCAGCAAATTAGCAATTTTGAGAAAAACAGTCAGTAAGTTTTGTTTATGGCAAAAAGTAAGATGTTTTCCAGAGATGGTTAACTGTATGAGTTGAACAGTGTAAAATAGAAGCTGAGAGGTGAAAAAGGAGAATTACAAGGAGCATTAGGCAAGCCCAGGAAGAATAAGAAGAAATTTACATGTACATAATTATTAGTTGCTGCAAATTGCTCATATAGAACTCATCACTGTACTGCTTTGAGACAGCTCCACTGGCTTGAACTGCCCAACCTCCTAACCTACAATCAGCTCTGCCTCTGTCATTCTATCTATTACCTCCCCAATAAGTGTCCTGCCCTCAAAAACCTAGTACAACATCACTCAGCCAAAAGGCCTCTTAGATCATCAAGCAAACTACTACTAGAAGTCACCAACAGCTACAATGGCTTTGGAGATGCACTATATAGTAGTTCGGTGGCTAAAAAATGGAACTCTGTCCCTACTAGCATTCAAAACACATCATCCAAAGCCTCCTTTAAAGACCTCATCAGGCAACATCTCAAGCAAAGTTGGCAGTGCCATGATTGCTCCCCAGGCTGGTGAAAGCGGATAACATATACATACTAAATCTAGAGCAATTGATAATAGTTTTTCAATCTTACAAACACTGGCTAATCTACAATGTATGTACTGTACCTGTGTACTATGTATGTATTCAACCTATGTTCCAAAGTTCAGCTGTACACCACAAATCTATTACTTACCTTTATTTTTAAAATTAATATTTTTTTGATTGTTCTCTCCACTGTAACTGTTTGTGCCGCATACCACTGTAAAAACATGTCTCTTGTAATTTGTGTGTATACTGATCATGTCTAAATAACTAAATGTGTCTGTAATTTTTCTTTGTGGAGCTTTTCTCCCCGGGCCTCTGCTGAAAAAGGGCCTTTTCAGCTCAGTCAGACACCCCCCGGTTAACAAATGTAAAATAAAATAAAATAAAATAAAATAAAATAAAAAATAATTATTAGACCATCATGGTTACAAACTTAAAGCTGCAGCAACAAATAAACAAGACTTGATGGAAGGATAGGTTCTTTACCCAACATATTCCCAGCTTATAGAATTGGTTATTACTACAGGTCAAGCAAAGCACTAGTTTGGCTACTTTTAATACTTGCCCTGAAAATTGGACAACCTTATTTTATTTGGCAGCTGAAAACTAGCATGTGATTAAAAAGGGTTGAAAATGGAGAAATTAACATTTCTGTATATGTACCAAATAGTGAATCTGGCTAGGCATCTTATGATCACTGTGACTGCTTTCCTAGTATTGTTCCTGTGATCCAATTATGGAGTAAAATTTGAACACATATTGATAGATAAGACAATCCCCAGGATTCAATAAAATCCATGTAGGCTCCATGTAGAACCTACATGGAATGTATCCGTGTACATGGCTATGGCTCCCCCTCAGCAGTGCACCATGCATATTAACCATGAAGCACTGCTGAGGGAGATCAAAATAGCATGGACATTGAATCTGTGCAATCATGTAGAGGCTGTCCCGTACTTGTGGATTGTTAAGAAAAATTCTGGACAGGTGGTAAGCACAGGACAATATTTTATTTTTTTAATCATTATGAGATGTTTGTGTAGTGCAGCTCTGTGCTTAGTGATGCCAATCTGCGCTTATATATATCAAAAGCCTTTGATGAATCCAATAGGATTACAGAAGTGAAGAGGCCATCATCAATGGCTTTATTTACAGTATCTGTGAAAGAGAGAGGGCTGTGATCGTGCTGTGGCTAGGACAAAAGCCATGTTGGGTGGGGGTGAGTAGATTGTTTTCAGAGGGATATGTCAGAAATTGAGTCTGATAGCATTTCAAAAGCACAGACTTGTTCAGAGGCAATCACTTGCTAAGAAGAATCATGTTAAAAAGGCAAACATCAAGCAAGGGGAATCATTGTATATGAGAGTTACTTTGCAGGGTGAACTCACTGGTACAACATTCATATATCTGTCAAAAAACAGTCCCAAAACAAAAGGATGGTGGCGAAGCAGGTATTCCAAAAGTTGATTTATTACCAGGTCAAACAGTAAAATTTCATCATATTAGCACTTTCACTCATAGAGCTTCTTCAGAGCATAAATAACATACCATACCAAATACAAAATATATACTCTACTGCCTAACTTATTAACCTATCATATTCAATTACTAATTAGTCCTTAAAATAATCATATATCTAACTATAAAAACACATATATAAAAATACAAACATTAAAAAACAACTATTATACACTATATAAAACAGTATATATATATATATACATAAATGCAGCAAATGAATACATTAACTACCTTTCTACATATAATCCATCAATGATGCTATCATAAACATTACAATAATGTACTATCTAAAAAATATTGACGTAACTTCAACCTATGTCCTTTCATGGAAGGAGTATTGTACTCTATTAGGTATGTAACTATTTTGTTTCCAACATAATGCATATGTTTTAATATACTTAGGGGAATGGGGATTACATAATTAAACCTTTCTTAAAAATGCACTGATGACATTTCATTGATCTCCAGATGTGCTACACCTGCAGAGGAATTAGAGTACAGTAAGGGTAGAATGCTTTGTGTTAATTAGGTACACTAGTCTCCTGGAAATTTCCCTTGATAGCACTTGTAATAGTACACTGCTATTTGTTTGGCACTGTTGTTTTTTATATATTATGAGGGGTTATTTCTAGGGGCCACACTACAAAGGACTCCTGTGTTGGGTGTGTGACCTTACATCAGTATTTGTCATGGCACAAACAGGAATAGCTTACTATTGCTACCATCCTACTTGCATTCACACCCTTTGTATGTTTGCACACTGTTGAACATGCCATGTGTAATCAGGCAGTGAATACTGCTTTTATTGATGTATCCTTATGTACTGTAGTCTCACATATGTGATCCTGGCATGTCTTCACATTTTGTTGTCTTTCAGGAACTATGTATCCCTGATGCCAGGGCCCTTTTACAGACGCAGAAAATGACATCATCCTAGAGGCCTTGTGTCAACACCATCAACTCCTGCTGTACAGGGGGAGGGAAAACACTGATAACCAGGCAGCATTGAGGGCTGATCTTGTCCACGATTTGAATTCTATCCATCACCAGAGCAGGACATATGAGCAGATGCGATACCGTGCCACCTATATGATCAACACTGCATGCAGAAGAGCAGTGGATGTGTTCAGGCATCATGCTATCACTGGTGAAGGGCCTGAGGCACAACAACCACTGTCAGCCACTGAGGAATTCATGCTGAACCTAGGAACACAGTACCGCTCCCAGGTATCCATCATACAGTAGGTTGTGGATGTTGGTGCCACAATTTCCATGCAAGAGAAGCAACATTGGAATACTGTAGCATTCAGTGTGCCAGGGTGTACATAGTTTTATACGGGTGTCAGGTGTTTTTTTTTGGGGGGGGGTAGCAGCACTTTGAATGTCATGCTCATATTGTGAACAACAATACCAATTAACATAATAACTACTGCAAATGTGGGATTTTTGGACATATTATCCTGTTATAATGCAACATGTGGTGCTGTTTAGATTACCTCTCCCTCAAATTTTCACAGGAACATCAGAAATTGGATGAGACTGCTCTCCTGCTCCTGGAAAGCACAAAATTATTTTGTTAAAGATCTAGATTTAGTGCAATGTATTTGCTAAACTGTCATCCCAGTCCTGCTGGCTGGATTGATGTACTGACTGCATGACTGCCAACTGCGCAGATATTTTCTGACTGTACACTGTTTAGACTCATACTGGCTTACTATTATTTTCTCGATCACACTTCGTGAAAACTATCATTTCTATGAACCATAGAAATGAAAAACAACATCAGTGAATAACAAAAAATTCAAACACGGAAGTGGTGAATGTTTGAATTCGACACAATTCGAATATCTACACTTCTTCAAACATAATCACTGTTCAACACACAATAAACAATGTGTTTGCAGGTGGGGGCTGCGGCCCCCACACCCCTGCTACTTATATATACAAACTCCAAGATCGCACTACAGTGAGGGAAAGGGTACATTTCCCGATCCCCACTATACTGTGATCTGCATGAAAATGCAGAAAGTCACAACAGCGGATGCTGTATTGCATTCACTATTCTACATTTCTACATTTCATCATTCATTCTTTCATTACTATTGAATGGGTCATTTTGGACTAATGTAAATCGCACAAAGTCCGATCACCCATTTGATAGTAGACTACTCATACCTATGCCTTGTAGGTATGAGCGCACTGATAGATTTCACAGTATTGTCAGGACATTACAGATTGCCATATGTTTAAGCGTGGGAGAATTTTGTCAAATGTCTGCAGTGTACATCATTGTTGCTCATGAGATTTATTTACAAGTAACTATAGATATTTGTTAGAAAAGAATATCCTCATGTCCTACTATATGAGGTGTGGTGTTAAACAAGTCTGCAATAGTGACTGGGGTGTAGACAGCTGAACATATATTGCAACATATTACTGCAGAGCATAGTAGTGCAGGTATTAAAGTACTGCTTTTCCCGTTTTATCACAGGTGACCGGGGTGGATTTTGGTCTATCTCCCCTTCACAATCTGATGTCAGTGTCTCTTCAGATTCTGATGATGATGGTGGCCAAAGTGAGGCACAGGTGGGGGTTGCAGGGGCTGAATCTGTCACAGAGGTTTATATCCCTCTTCTGCCCTCATTATCACTGTACACAGGGAGGTGTGGCTATTATGGCTGCAGTGAGTGTTGATACTGGCCATAGCCAATGAGATGGTGAGGATTTACAAAGGCAGATTGATAAGGGTGCTCATAGGAGGCCTGCTGTCCTTCCACGACCTGCTGCAGATGTTTCATTGCTTGTTTCTCGGCATATGTTTAGGGCCGTCATGGAGGCACAGACATGTTCCGAAAGGAACTCCAGATGAATGCTCAGGGTTATGGATGCAGCACAGTCTGACATCCATGACTGCCTCCACCATGTTGCTGATAGCTTGGATCAGTTGGCTGACAAATTGGAAAGATGATGGCCTGAGGCAGATCTCACACTGTCTGTCTTGGAATGCACATTGTCTGTGATGGAAAATCTGGTTGGAGTTGAGTGTTGAACTCATGGATGTAGGTCAGCAACTACATCAGCTGAGAGTCCAAGTGGCCATGCGCAATCATGGTCCCATACTGGCAGTACATCCAATGTTCCAGAGGGGAGTGTGCTGTCCACACCAAGATGTGACAGACCAGTGCTCCAGTGGAGGACATGGTGCCAGCAGACAGCAGTCACCCTCAGTTAGTAGCCCTGCTTCTGTGCTTCTGACCTTGGGCATTGAGCTGCCAGTGCAACTCCTGGCAGAGCCAGTTGCTGTGGAGATTGTGAACTGTCAGCTCTACCATGCACAGCTCAAAGCTCTCCAAGATGCATACATGTAGACCTAGCACAGAGCTTGATATTTTTCATGTAGATACTCACACACCACTGGCACAATCAGGTCACCTACAGACACACAAGCCACATTCCCATGGTCCATCTTTACCTGCTTCCCTTCCTGACTCACACATGCTTGTCAGCATATTGAGACAGCCTAAACCTCCTGCACCCCCATAAAACACCCTGTGCAACTGATGATACCTGTGTCACCTCCCTGTCATCCTTGTCATCAATGCAGGGAAATGAAGCTTTGTGTCTGATGCACAGGATGACTATAAAGATTACTATGTATTTGTTTCATCCATTGTTGCCTTTGACATGCCACTTGTACTGGTCACTGACAGATATTGTATGCTGCCATTTGTAATGAGTAAACCACATTATTTTTTGTGTACATTATGTTGGATGATGTTGTAATGGCTGTATACTTACACAATGAAAGGTGTCTCATAGAACTGTTTCTGTTTCAGTTTAAGGATTGTGTAGGAAACACCTATGGGTACACAAGTACAATAAACCCATAGACATCAGAGCACAGGATGGAATGTCAGAACAGAAGAAAAATGTCTTCAGAAAGGTAAACCAGTATAGGTGCATGGCTCCATAGGTTCATATGTGTATAATAGGCTAACAAGAACAATGGCTTCTTTCAGCATAGACATGCATCCCTAACCTCTGATAAGGTCTGATAGCCTTGATAAGTGTAAGCAGAGTTTTGGGAGCTGAGACGTCTACAAGCTGTGACATGGGAGATGAACCATCTACAATTTCCCTGTGTCCATTAGACACATGTCCTAAACCAGTTATGATTCCCTTGTTCTCAGTGGTGGTTTGTGATATAGGACTGCAGGACTGCTGCCACCCCCCCTAGCTGTGACCACATAATGACACATTCCTAGATTTCCTACATAACATAATCTGGACTGCTGCCTTCCCAGTCTGGATTCAGGAAGAAGGCAGCAGAATGCTAATTTCCCAGAAGTCTATGTGGTAGGACCGCATAGACTGGAAGGGAATCAGACTGAAATGTCTGCAGTCTTAAATGTTGGAACGAGCAACAGGAAATGGGAATCAGACCATTCAGGTGGGTTGATGCCTTGGCTTGAAGTTAGCCGTGTAATTATTGCTGCCTTGAAGGATTGTTGCTGCCGTGAAACTAAAGCTATGGAGTTAGTTGTCTGGGATGCTGCTGTTGCGAATGTAGTTTGCTGTGTCTTGGACAAAGTGAACATACTACAGGTAGCTGCTGTGTCATTATTGCTGCTGGGTTAACTGCTAGTCTGCTATGGAGTAAACAGAGTTTTGTAATTGCTGTGTTGTCTGATTATTACTGCCATGAACAGAGTTTTGTAATTGCCTTGCTGTGTGTGTCATTATTGCTGCTGGGTTAAAGTCTGCTATGGAGTTGCTTTATACTGGTGGCTTGAGAGAACCTGTGTGTGGTTAGAGATTAGGCTTGAACCCTGTACCTTGAGTGCAGGTAACAACAGCCTGAATTCCCTACCCACTACCATTTGTGAACTTTATACAGATTTTTTTTGTCTCATATTTTGTTCTCTTCTGCTCCTCATAACATCTGTGGTTTCTGGGTACACACATCCTTAGATATTTGATGGTGCAGTGGTAACATTGTTGCTTCACAGCTATGGGTTTTTGGGTTTGATCCTTGGCTGGGGTGCCTTCTGTATCAAGTCTGCATGTGGTTTCTGTGGGCTTGCTGTTGCGTCCTCTCATGTTACAAAGAGATGTGTCTGCATTATTTCTCAGGTAGTCAGAGCAAGGTGGAGTACAGACAACTGCACAGGGAACTGTGGCAGGCAGTGCTACGTCACAGGGTACAACACATTTGATAGTGAATTGTACTAGTGTCGTGTCTACATCCTGTTCCCAGCTACACTGGCCATGGTGAATACTGAGAGGCCATCAACAAGTGGCGTTACCATGATGGAATCTATGTACCTGTATAGCCCTAGTCAGCTTGGCAACAGATACAGCACAGTGCCCAGCCAATGGGGCAAACCAATGCTGGTAGTGAAGGGATACCTCTACCATTTGGAGCATGAAGTACCACCTAAACAGTACTGGGCATGTATCGAGTGGAGAGTAAAGGCCTGCAAAGGACATGCCATCACTGTTCCTCAGGATGAGGGGGAAGAACTGCTTAAATCACTGCCACACCAGCATGGCCCAGATGCAACAATAGCCCAAGTGGCTACACTGCGAGCAGAACTGTGGCAGAGGGCAGTAACCAGCAATGACTTGCCAATCCTGGTGTCCTAGGCACAGCGGATGACAATGTACTACAAGAGATGCCTTGCTGTGCCACCCTGCATTGTAGCATAACCACGGTACGGCAGAAGGCATGGGCATCCATGACAACACCTCCAGTAACACTCACTGATATTGATGTCAGCCAATATCCACTCCATAGTGGCAGCTTTATCCTCCGTAGAAGGTCTGATATGGATGGGACTGATTCCTTGGTTCTACTTACAATGTCACAGAATCTGACTGATCTGTGCAGATCTGACATAATTCTTGGGGATGGCACCTTCCCTACATGGGCTGATATATGTCGCCAGCTGTATACATTACATGGATGTATTGGCACCCCCACCTCAAAAAGGATTGCTCCCCTGGTGTACTGTCTCATGACAAGGAAGTCAGAGTCTGCATGCAACAATATGTGGGAGATACTGAAGGGTATGGCCACAGAACAGGGATGCACCTTGGCTCCACAGTATATTATGACTGATTTTGAGAAGGCAGCAATCCGTGCCAGCCATAAGGCATTCCCTAAGAGTATTCTGAAGGGGTGCCTTTTCCATTTCGCACAGACCATTTGGTGCCAGATCCAGCATCACCACCTTGTGTCCCTCTGTGGTACGGACACTGCTTTCTCAATTGCCATCCGCAAGCTAATTGCATTGGCATTCTTATCAATGGAAGATGTTGTCCCTGCATTTCTGGACATCGTGGCTACTTTACCAGACTGTGCACAGTGTATTGGCATATTTCTGGATCATCATTATGTGCAAGGCCAACCACGCAAGTATGCATCCCACTGCTCTGCATATCAACGACTGCCATCGTCCTACCCTTTGAGGTTTTGGAATGTGTGTGATGTCTCTGACATGGACTTCCCGTGGACTAATAAACAGGTAGAGGCATGGCATCATCGGCTGAAGTTGTTACTGGAAAGCCCTACTGTGCAGCTATCCAACCTTCTATCTGTTCTGCAACAGGAACAGAACCTGACAGATACCCGACGGGAGTCTCTTTTGAGGGGAATGCCTGTGACACCACGTAGGAAGGCTATTGTTGTAAGGGAGCATCATCTAAAGCACATCTTGCAACATAAGTATGACTACAGTGATGTGCAGGATTTTCTCCGTGCTGTGGCACATTTCTGGGTTTAGTATGCACCAAGCACTGCACACATCACTTTACATATTGTGTTAATAAATGCTTTGCCCACAGCACACAGGTTTCACACTACCACTTTCATGCCCACTTGGCATCATATGCCAGGCACATTTTCCACTGACAGTTGCACACGGTGGCTTCTAGAGGGGTGCAGAGTATATCACTAAGGTGGTTTGTGTCTCCCACCTGTGGTTAGAGTGCAGGGGGTTCCTCTATTCCCACAGGGAATTGTCTGCAGGCATTTGTCACTGCAGCTAAACTGCCAACCTGCCATGTGTCCACATCCAGCTGTCTCACAGGGGGGGTGTCACACCGCCTAGATGCCTGAACCCTGTTATCAGTTTGCCATCTGTTTCCTATTGCAATATTACTAGCTAA
Source organism: Protopterus annectens (assembly GCF_019279795.1). Taxonomy (NCBI): domain Eukaryota; kingdom Metazoa; phylum Chordata; order Ceratodontiformes; family Protopteridae; genus Protopterus; species Protopterus annectens. The sequence continues at coordinate 463,154,092 of NC_056734.1, read as the reverse complement.
GATAAGGTTTATGGACGTGGTGAGAGAGGACATGCAGGCGGTTAGTGTGACAGAGCAAGATGCAGAGGATAGGAAGAAATGGAAAGAGATAATCTGCTGTGGCGACCCCTAACAGGAAAAGCCGAAAGATGATGATGATTCTTCAGGGGAAACAGGCACTTTATTTATAGATGAAACAATGAAATATAAAGCTCTTTGCTAGCAGCAACCTCTTCATTAGTTACAGATCTCTAATGTGGAATTATTTAGATGACTTACTTCTGCAGAGATTGTGCATATTTACTGATACTGGTGGATTTTTTATGATGGAAATGTTCTCAATTGGGCAGTTTTGTCATTATTGGTGCATGCATTTTGTTTCGTTGTTTACTGGAAAAATGTTCAAAACAAATTTAAAATTCTCTCTAACAACTGTACTGTATATAACAAGGAATATAATTTAATAAAATTGGGAAGGTGTATCACAGAACACATGTGTTTTGTGTGCAAGGGGCCTATCATTTGAAAGCAGCCCAAAGTTAATCTTTATACTACCCAAATGTATTTTCTTTGAATGTGAATTCCAATGCTGTTTCAATGAATGTGAGTTTCAAGAGCAGAGTTTTAATGCTAAGTCTATTTTCATTGTGAGACTGCAATGCTTTGTTCAGCAGATGTCTTAGTGTTTGTACTGTAAAATACAAAATAAAACGTTCAAATGAAATCCATATAATTGTAGAAGTAAAGCAGTATGCACATTGCAGTGTTTATGGTGAATGGGGTGAAATAGCCAAGTAATGGGACATTGGAGAGGCTGCAGGGGGTGGCTCCATTCAACCATGATTTTGTGAGGGGGAAGGATGGCAAACACAGACAGCCCTGGCTCGGCTGAACTATACCTCTCAACTGTCCAGATTTTCACAGAATGAATAGCTTTTTGCTTCTTATTTTTAGTTTGTCTGGCAAATCATTTAGGAATTAAGTCACTAAATAATGACAGGCATTGAGTTTCAGACTTCTTAACCTTCAGAAAAATGCATGCTAAAGCAAGACCTGTTGTGCTATCAACTAAGTTTATACAAGAGCAATTTTTAGTACTGTTTGTATGTTCCCCCAATATATTTGACCTTGTCCAGATTTCCTGTGTTAACAGGTTGAGAGGTACGTGCAAATTGCTTTATAGAATTGGGCATATCCAAACCTCTCAACTGTCCCCGATTTTGGCTCAAAATGTTGCTCTCCCTGTAATAATCCCTTCGCAAAATGGCAATTTTGGAAGAAAACATGGAGGGTTTACAATTAATTAAATAACTGTAATAATCAGAGTTATAGATTACTTTTATTTCAGAAATGCAAGTAGATTTATTTATTTTGTCAGCTGCTCAAGCTAACAGTACTAATATTAAAAAGTGTCCCTTTGACAGGTTCCCAGCTGTATTGTGTGGCTATTTTATATTTTTGCATCACCTTTTTGGTCCATTTTTCATAAAATGGTGGTTTTCTGGCAAATTAGTGGCAAATCCTTAAAGACTGAAATAAGAAAATAATGAGAGACATTTGAGTTTCTGATTTCATACCCTTCAGAAAATTCATACTAATGCAAGACCTACTATTCTATTAGAAAGTTTATAAGTGCAATCTTTAAATATTGTCCTTATTTTGGGGCCTTTGTCCTACTTCCATGTATGGCTTTGTCCAGATTTCTTGCTCTGAGGTTGAGAGGTATGACAAATGTGTCAGGGCCATCGCAGTCAGCCAGAGACATTTTAAGTTGTGACATACTGGTTACACTCTACTCCCCCATGTAGTGACTCTGGATGTGTCCAAGCAAGGCAAGGAGCAGTTATGTAGTTTAAGTGTGCAGGGTATCCCCCCCATCCAAGGTAGACACAAGTACTACAGTGGCTTTTCATCTGTCCTTGCTTGATTTTGCAGAATGTTCTGGTTTTCTGTCATACTTTTATACTGTTGATTATGCTTCTTATTATTCAGAAAGTGCTCGTTGCTCTGTGTTTAACTAGCAATGCTTTCATAACCATCAGGTAAGCTTGCCTGAGATTGTTAGATGCAAGTAAGCTTTAATAAGCACACTGTTAAAGAATTACCAACATTGAAATCCTTTTTGTTATTGCCATGCCAAGAATATTTATATAACTAGATAACGTATAAGCCTCGGGTATTGAAATGCATATGACAGTATTTGTAATAAAGGACAGAATTACAGTATGTTAAGAAGCTCATTACCTTTGTTGGAGACTTGCTGTCATCTTTGCAGGCTTTACCCATAAACTAAACAGAATGCCAAGCTATCATGTGTGGTCCATAACCTGTGCAGTAATCCTTTAAGCAATGTATCTTGAGCTTTATTCTTGTTTGCTGTTCATTTTTTACTTTGATCATGTTTTCCCAATGAAACAAGTAGATAGTTGTTGTCAGGCAGCAGGTCTTTTTTGGATAAGAAACATTTTTACAAGTGAGGGTATCACAGAGATTGCTACTTTAAGCATGTTACTTGGTACTTTTTATAAAGCTGAATATAAATTATAATTAGAACAGCAGTGCAAGGAGAAGGGTTTGAGCTGAGTGCTGCTTGTTTTTCTTGTACATGATTTTGACTGGCATTCCAGTAATGTATTCAAAAAGTAATTTATTTTTTCATGCCTCACAACCTTTTAGTTTCCATCTAGATATTAAGTAAGCTGTCATGCAGCCAATGCATTAAAATATTTTTTTTCTTCTACACTTCACATTGTCTTGATTTGACTCTCATGACAGTTTGGCACCCAGGGCAGCATATTTAATTAAAGATCCAGTTTTTGTGGTTTTGAGCATAGCCCCTCCCCTTTCTAGTTGGCCACGCCCCAGTCCATTTGCCCCACCCATTCAGCTGTCTCCTGCAGCCCTCCTTCGATTTGAAGTCACCAGCTGCCACTGCTTGTTCTGCATCCCATTGTGTAACTTGCACATGATGTGCATTACAGTGGAAGTGTGCTTCACATGGATAGGGAGCCTGTTACATATAGGGTGTAGTCTCTGGGTTACATACCCATCTCTCCAGCATGTACTATTTATACCACAGTCAAGGTGTAGGTGTGTAGAACAGGTAATTCTTGTGGTAGTCCTTTCTTGGATAGCAGTAGGTACACAGTGGGATGTGACACCTCCCTACATGTCACCCATGCATCACTCCTCCAAAGCATGTACGAAACAGAATACAAAGTTACAGCCTTGACACAGTCTGCATAGGACATGTTATGTTCACTATGTATTGGTTTACTGTGGAACCTCTGTGGCTGTTACATTTGTTGGAGATGCCTGTGTAGTTACATATCAAAGATGGGATTGCACTCAATGATAGGTATGAAGAGTGCCAAATACAGTGTAACAATTACATTCTGGGATTTACATGCCATACCTTTCTCTATAGGTTATGTAACATTGAATGAATCCTCACATCTTACTGACCCATGAAAATCGAAGGCTAGATCACTCTCATTGTCCATAAGTCCATGACTACTGGGTCAACTGTTGGAGGTGTGCAGACACTACAATATTTACCAGGAGTGGATGTCTTCCCAAAGAATAATATTGTGCATTCCTTGGCATTTAGTAATTGTCAACGGCAACACTGAATGTGGGTGTCAACCCAGCCTATATAACTGTTGGGTGTGTGTGGGATTCAGTGACAGCTCCTAATTTGCAATCCTCTACAAATATAGTCAGTCTGAGTTCACTGACAGTGGCCATGACTCTAGGGAAGGGAATGGCTAGAGGAGTAGTCCCAGGAATGATTTGTGAAGGAAGTCCACTGGTGACTGGCCTCATTGTGGTGGTGGACTACCCAATGCTATCCTACAGGATAATGACTGTCAGACACTTGGCTATCCATCAGCTCACATACTGGTTTGTAAATAACTTCTAGAGTTTTTCAACAATGCCTGATGGCCAAATAGTGTTAGATGCGTTGGCAGGCCATGGTAGGTGGAGTGAGTCATTCTCCCCTCATCCATTGCATAGTTTAACAGTCAATGAGGTCCACCAGTTAGGGTAGGCATGATCTGCCCTTGACAGAAACAAATTGGGTTTGTTCCTGTGTACTGTTACTGATCATTTCCATGATAATTCTTTTTATGGCTTTAAATATCAGACTACTGGAACATCTGGGGATGGTGCATGTCACTGCATGCTTGTTGTCCAGTCTGCCGCTCGATATTGCAGTTAATTCCATCATGGTTTTCAAGAAAATGGTCATCCAAGGTGTCTATGTCTATACAGAGCACAAGTGAACAATGGAGGGGAAAGTAAAACGTACACCCTGTGAAGGTCAGGAGGGAGTTTCTACACAGTTATTCTACAGTTGGGCACTTCTCAAGCAGTATGTACTGAAATGACACAATTACCTTGTGAAGAATGCTGAAAAAAAGGGAGTTCCCAGAATTGCTGGTGCCTGCAAACTATTACTGCTGGTTTCAACACAACCATTCACTCCAGGGATACTATGCTCCTCTACTTTTTCCCTCACCAGAAGCAAAACATTAGTGCCAAGCCAAGATGAGAAGCAGGCCACGGGCTGTTTGTTCATCCACATAATTGCCCCATGTCATGCAAGGTTCCATAGGCTTAACATACCATTTTCTAGGTAGAGTCCTTGATTAGCAACCAGAGCAATTATTTGAGCTTGCATGTATTATGCCTTGTGTTCCAGGGTTGTTAGGATTTTATTATGGTACAGACCAGATGGTGTTTAGGGGTGCAGCTGCAGCTGCACAATATAATGCTCAATGTCAGGTGACATGGACATCCAAGGTTGCTCAAACAAGCTCCACTGTAGCAGTGATTCATTATAGGTGACAATTTCACAGCAACTCATGCAGCCTGAACTTCCACAGCATAATGGTGGACATCTGTGTGACATGGATCTCAGGCCTACTGCAGAGGAGTGGCTACCTTTGGCCAAAGTATGTCTACCTCCAGCATGTCCTAGGTATGTCATACTGTACATTTATTTTACCAGAACACATGTATGTGTTCCCACATCATGTCACACTACATCCAGTTTGCTGTCTGGTTGTTTGACAGGCATTTCAGAGTTGCAAGGTCAAAGTTATGACTGCAAAGTTGAACAAGTTCTCTATGCATGCATGCACATCCACATCTTCACTGCAAGGAGTGCCTACAGATAGTGTGTTCAATGCTGTCAACCCCAAGTGTGTAACAGCATGACCCTAACATTGCTGGAGTTGTACAGTGTCACATTTGTAGGTATGTTATTGTGACAATTCCTAATAACAGGATTATGGTTATTGCAAGGGTCACATGCTTGGCAATGCATCATACTCACTCAACCATGATATGGCACACCATCAGGTGCTGTTTTACCTTAGAGAACAACATAAAGATGATAACGTTACATTTTAGCATCTTGTCTGGCCACTGCCTAAAGATGTATGTGACTTACATACAAGCAAGACTCTATTGCTAATGGTATTATCAATGACTGCTGACAAGATGTGGAAAGCATCTCCACCCCTCTACTCCTATGCCACACAAAAACAGCATATGAGAAATGTGACTATATTACAAACCTTGATCCCATGGTGTCTTACACACCAGTCAGTACATATGACAATGAGCAGTTTGCCATCATGCACACCTTACCTCCAACTCCACCCAAACCCACATCATGCACACCTGCATGTGTGGAGCTCCTTGCCAGACACATACACAAACAGACACCTCGGAAACCCAAATGCAAGTTCACTATGCATAATGATTCCTCTGCAAAACACAGTACATATAATAGCTCATGCACCGTTGTCTCACAGGTGAAACACCTGAGGCAAAACACAAAAATCAAACCTACTATTCATAGGTGATTACATCATGAGACACATTGATGTCCCTCTCACCAGGCTACATATGGGAAAGGTCACAGTTGTCTGTGAGGTGCCAGGATACACCATACCACACATGGATGCAAGTCTGTCAACATAAGGTAAAGTTATGATGATGTCATAGTTTCTGTTGATATGTACAACTTGAGACATACCTCACTGGACTGTATGTAGAGACATGACTGAGCTTATGGATTCTGTGTCTCCGGTGGGTATGCTCTTAGCAATACACATGGAAAATGATTGAAGTCAATAATTGGCTTAGCATGTGTGTCATTGTAAGGGGATCCACTACATGTCAGCCTGGGTTGACTTGCTCAACAGACCTCAATGCTTTGCAGAGATGGTCTTCACCTGTCACCCTTGAAATCTTGTATACTGGCCAAATCTGCTTACATCCCCATAGTGCATCTTGTAGGCTGTATCTCAAGGAAAAACTTTCCAATGAGAAAGTGCCATCTTCAAACAACATCACGGTTATGCTGCTGCTGCTACACGCTAGGAATGCCAACACTAAACTCCACTCAATGGAAGGTGTCCCCATCTTGGAATATGCAGATATTTTTCAGTTGCAGACATCAGGTTCAAGGCTCCTGGACACCACCACAGCCACACCAGGCTACACATCCTTCCCAGTGTTCAGACCTCAAACTGACAGTGTGCAAAGTAATGCAGATGGTGTATACATATTTATTAAAGATAGATACACATCCAGCTTGGTTAAACAGTGAGATTCCCTGGAGACACTCCAGGTGCTATTCACTGCTGGATGGGCACTTAATCAAGCCATTGCCAGCTACAAGACCAACTCCATGAATCAGGACACCCATTGTGCTTACTTGAATCTATTTGTGTCTATCAAGATATATCACATCACCATGGTTTGGGGTGACTTTAACTACCCACCAACTGTGTTGGTTGCTCATGCTCAAACTCATTTGTCCAAACGATAGTCCATGTCCTTTACTACACTGCCCTGAACCAGTGTCATGACACCCCAATAAGGGGTGACAACGGACTGCATCAGGTGCTTACCAATATTTTTTGCCACTTTAGCACTTCCACTGTGATGTTATACTTGGTGAGATCTGACCACAGATCGGTCTCATTAAAAGTAAGTATAACACCTGAACCCCTGCCCTTGCAGCAATTACAGTAATAAACTTCAACAAAGCAAATTATAACCTCCTATGGGATGGTATAAATAATTTTACTGCACCTCCCCATCAGATGGAACAGGCAACTATGCTGAGCTCTACAATGATTTATGTAAACACTTGTACAACTGCATAGACTTGGCTGTACCTGACAGGAGGAAACCAAGCTCCTCGTGGTACAGCAAACCTGCCTGGTGGAAAGTGCCATTAGCAGGCTAGACAATAAGAGGTAGACATTGCTTTGTGACAGTTGGAGTGAGGCAGCCCTCCTAAAATGAAAGCATACCCTCCTCAGCTGAAACAAGCAAATAGGGTTGTTGTGACATCCTGCAAAAAATGTATCTGACAAAATTAGCCTCCTCCACAAAGGGCGACCACAAGGCACAGCATAGTTACATGTGTAAACTAAGAGGAAAGGCCTAGATTGCTGGTTTACTTGTACCTTAAAGGCACCACATATAATGAGCCTGTAGACATAGCTAACCTGTTGCCTGACAGGTTCTGTGACAACTTCAATCCCCTGTCCCCACCACATGTACCACATGACATCCTTACAACCTGTCCCCTACCTTGTATATTTGCAGTGCATGTCATAAATGGCCTCCTTAAGGAGAAAACACAGCATCTATTAGACCTCCTAACATCCCAGGCTGCGTCCTACATGGAATCCAACAAGGAATACTAACACCATTTAGAACTCCCTGTAATCATAATGTCAGCATTGGCTGCATCCCAGTTGACTGGAAAATGGCAAGTGTTATCCCCTTGCACAGAGGTGGTGCATCCACCAACCATGGGAACTATAGACCTATTACCCAGAGTAGACATATCTGTAAGCCCATGGGGCAAATCATCATGGACCTGATCAGCAAAGATATCTGTAATTTACAAATAGTTGACCCTAGACAGTTTGGAATTCTGAAAGGAAGCTCATGCCTGGTGGACATGTATGAGGCTGTCACCAAGGACCTGGATGAGGATACATCTGTGCATACAAACCCCTGAACTTGGCCAAGCTGTGTGATACTATCCCCCCTCAGTAATCTTTGACAAAATCACCTAAGTCCACATCAACAGTAATATCATTAGAGGGGTCACTACATGTCTCACTATTAGAAATCATACTCAAAATAGGGGAAACCACCTCCAATAGCTGATCTGTAACCAGTGGTGTTCCACAGGCCTCAGTCTTGGGTCCTCTACTGCTTGAAATCCATAAACCAAAGTACAAGCACAAAGTGAATGTCTGTGGCTGACAAGGTTGGATGATGCCTGCAAACAGTGAGTGGTCAAAGAATATCTCAATTATGTCAATATCGTACAAGAGAGTCTTCATGGACAAATCCTTGTTGACATACTTATGGCCATAAACTTCATGCAAATATATATGTACACCGA